>NW_007054103.1:0-4041 GCF_000164805.1 Carlito syrichta | reverse complement strand
CCTACTAGCATGTTAGATAACGAGTAAGCGAACTAGTTAGCTAGCTAGTCAAGTCAGCTAACTAGATATGTTGCTAACTATTTGTCAGCTTGCTATCTGGTATCTAGCAAGTTAGCTAACTATTTAAGTCACCTGGAAAGCTATGTAGCTAGCCATTTAGCTAACTATTTAAGTCAGATGGCTAGCTAGGTAGCTTGCTAGTTAAGTCAGCTAGTTAAGTCAGCTGGCTAGGCAGCTGGCTTGCTAGGTAGTGGGCTAGTTTAGTCAGTGGGTTAGAGAGCTGGATATCTGGTTAAATCAGCTAGTTAAGAGAACTGGCTAGTCAACTGGCAAGATAGGTAGCTAGCTAGTTAAGTCAGCTAGATAGCTAAATGGCTAGCTGGGGATGTCAGTGAGTTAAGTCAGCTGGCTAGCCAACTGGCTAGCCAGTTAAGTCAGCTAGTTTAGTCAGCTGTCTAGCCAGCTGGCTAGGTAGGTAGCTAGCTAGATAAGTCAGCTTGCTAGCAAGCAGGCTCACAGTTCAATTCACCTAGTTAAGTCAGCTGGCTAGGCTGCTGGATAGGTACGTAGCTAGCTAGTTAAGTGAGCTGGCTAGCAAGCAGGCTCACAGTTCAATTCACCTAGTTAAGTCAGCTGGCTAGGCTGCTGGATAGGTACGTAGCTAGCTAGTTAAGTGAGCTGGCTAGCCAGCTTGCTATCTTAACTAGTCTAAGTAATTCAGATGGCTAGACAACTGGCTAGATAGGTAGCCTATTGGTTAAGTCAGCTGGCTAGCTAGTTGACTGACTGGTTAAGTCAGCTGGCAACCAGCTGCTTAGCTAGTTAAGTCAATACAATAAGTCATTTGGTTATTTAACTGGTTAGCTAGTTTAAAAGCTAATTAAGATGGCTAGCCAGGTGGCTTGCTAGTTATTTCAGATAGTTAAGTCAGCTGGCTAGCTAGGAAACAAGCTACATAAGACTACTCATTATGTGAGCTTGCTAGCCAGTTAAGTCAGCTAGTTAAGTCAGCTGGATACGTAGATAAGAAGCTAGGTAGCTAGGTTGTTAAGCTAGCTATTCAAGCCAGCTGACTAGCTAGGTAGATAGCTGGTTAAGTCAGCTAGTTAAGTCAGCTTGCTAGCTAGTTAAGTCAGTGACTGAAGTCAGCTGGAAAAGCCAGCTGCCTAGCTGGGTAGCTAACTAGTTAAGTCAGCTGGCTAACCAGTTAACTAGTTAGTTAAATAACCTAGTTATGTCAGCTCAATAGCCAGCTGGTTATCTAGGTAGCTGGGTAGTTAAGTCAGCTGGAAAGTCAGCAGACTATGTAGGTAGCTAGCTAGTTAAATCAGCTGGCTATCCAGATGGCTAGCTAGGTAGCTAGGTAGTTAGGTCAGCCAACTAACCAGCTGTCTAGTTAGTTAAGTCACCTAGTTAAGTCAGCTGGCTAGACAGTTGGCTACTTATGTAATGAGATAGTAAGGTCAGCCGTCTAGCCACCTGACTATCTAGTTACGTCACTGAGCTAAGTAAGCTGGCTAGCCAGCTGGCTAGCTAGGTAGCTTGCTGCTTAAGTCAGCTGGCTAGGCAGCTGACTAGTTAGTTAAGTCGACTAGTTAAATCTGCTTGCTAGCCAGCTGGATAGCTATATAGCAAGCTAATAAATTCAGCTGACTAGCAAGAAGGTCAGCTGTTTAAATCAGCTAAAGTCAGCTGACTAGTCAGCTGTCTAGCTAATTAGCGAGCTAGTTAAGTCAATTGGCTAGCCAGCAGTCTAGCTGATTAAGTCAACCTGTTAAGTCAGCTGGCTAGCCAGTTAGTTAGCTGGGTAGAGAGCTTGTTAAGTCAGCTGTCTAGCAAACTGACTAATTAGTTACATCAGCTGGTTGAGTGAGCTGGCTACCCAGATGGCTAGCAAGTTAAGTCAGCTAGTTAAGTCAGCTGATTTGCCAACTGGATAACTAGGTAGCAAGCTAGTTAAGTCAGCTGGCTTGCCAGTTGGCTAGCTAGTTGAGTCAGGTAGTTATTCAGCTGGCTTCTCAGCTGTCTAGCTAGGTAGCTAGCTAGTTTAGTCAGCTGGATAGCAAGCTGGCTAGCTAGATTTCTAGCTAGATAAGTCAGCTAGTAAAGTCAACTGGCTAGCTAGGTATCTAACTAGTTAAGTCAGCTAGTTAAGCAGTGGGCTAGCAAGTTAAGTCAGTTAGTATAGTCAGCTGGCTAGCCAGCTGCCTATTATGTTTGATATCTAGTTAAGTCAGCTGGCTAGCCAGCTGGCTAGCTAGTTAAGTTACCTAGTGAAGTCAGTAGGATATACAGCTTGCTAGCTAGTTAAAAAGCTAGTTAAGTGAGCTGGCTAGTCAGCTGGCAAGCTAGTTAAGTCATTAGTTAAGTCAGTTCACTGGCCAGCAGGTTAGCTAGGTAGTTAAGTAGTTAACTCAGGTGACAAGACAGCAGGCGATGTAGGTAGGTAGCTACTTTAGTCAACTGGTTAGCCTTTAAGCTATCTAATTATATCAGCTAGTTAAGTCAACTGGCTATCCAGCTGTCAAACTAGGTAGATAGTTGGTTACATCGTTAAGTCAGCTAGTTAAATCAGCTGGCTTAACTAGCTAGCTACATAGCTCTCCAACTGGAAACCATCTGAATAACTAGGCTGCTGGCTAAATAGGTAGCTAGGCAATTATTTCAGGTGTCTAGACAGCTGGCCAGCTAGTTAAGTGAGCTACTTTAGTCAGCTGGCTAACCATCTGGGTACCTAGTTAAGTCAGAACGTTAATTCAGTTGTCCATCAGGTTGCTAGCTAGTTGTAAAGTATTTACCTCAGATGGGCAGCCAGCTGGCTTACTATTTATTTCAGCTAGTTAAGCCAACTGACAAGCTTGGAAGCTAGCTAGTTAAGTCAGCTAGATATGTCAGCCAGCTAGTTAAGTCAGCTACTTTAGCTAGATAGCTAGCTAGTTATGTCAGCTGTCTAGCAAGTTGGCTAGTTAGTTAAGTCTCCTAGTTAAGTCAGCTGACTAGCCAGCTGGCTAGGTAGGTAGCTTACTAGGTAAGTCAGCTGGCAAGACAGCTGGCTAGCTACATAAGTCACCTCGTTAATTCAGCTGGCTAGTCAGCTGGATAGCTATGTAGCAAGGTAGTTAATTCAACTGGCTAGAAAGCAGTTCAGCTACTTATGACAACTAGTTAAGTTAGCTGGATAGCAAGCTGGTTAGCTAGATAGCTAACTAGTTAAGTCAGTTGGCTAGCTAGTTGGCTAGCTAATTATGTCAGTTTCTTAAGTCAGCTGGCTACCCAGGTGGCTAGAGAGGCAGAGAGCTAGTTAAGTCAGCTGGCTAGCCAGCTGGATAATTAGTTATGTCAGCTAGTGTAATCACCTGGCTGGCCAGCTGTCTAGATTGTTACTCAACTAGTTAAGACAGCTGGCTAACCAGCTGGCTAGCTAGTTAAGTCACCTCATTAATCTGTTGGCTAGCCAGCTCACTAGTTAAGTCAGATGTCTCGACAGGTGACTATCTAGTTATTTCACTATGGTAAGTCAGCTGGCTCGCTAGTTAGCTAGTTAGGTCAACTCTTTATGTAAGCTAGCTAGCTTGTTAAGTCAGGTAGTTAATTCAGCTAGCTAGCTAGATAGCTACTTAGGTAGCAGGGTAGTTATTTCAGCTTGTAAAATCAGTTGGTTATCTAGGTAGCTAGCTAGTTAAGTCAGTTGGCTAGTTATTTAAGTCAGCTAGTTTATTCAGCTGCTTAGCTAGTGAGTTTATTCAGCTGACTAGCCGTCTGGCTAGCTAGTTGAGTCACCTAGTTAAGTCAGCTCGCCAGCCAGCTGGTTAGCTAGGTAGTTAAGTAGTTAAGTCAGCAGTCAAACCAGAGGGAAGCATAGGTAGCTAGCTAGTTAAGTCAGCTAGTTAAGTCAGCTGGCTAGCCAGCTTGCTAGATAGGTAGTGAGCTAGTTAAATCAGTTGGTTAGGCAGCTAGATATCTTGTTAATTCAGCTAGTTAAGAAAGCAGGGTAGCCAACTGGCAAGGTAGGTTGCTAGCTAGTTAAGTCAGCTTAGATAG
>NW_007054102.1:0-399 GCF_000164805.1 Carlito syrichta | reverse complement strand
TCCACTCACCTCAGCCTCCCAAAGGTGAGGGATTACAGGCTGAGCCACCAAGCCCGGCTTGTACCACATTTTTTTAATCCAGTCCAGTTTCGATGGGCAGCATGGTTGGTTCCATGCTTTTGCAATTGTGAATAGTGCTGCAATAAACATCTTTTTGGTAGAATGAGTTCCTCCTGATATATTCCCAGTAAGGGGATTGCTGGGTCATATGGAAGGTCAATTTCTAATTATTGTAGAAATTGCTACATTGTTTTCCATAGAGGATGAACTAGTTTGCATTCCCAACAGCAATGTAGAAGCATTCCCTTTTCTCTGCATCCTCTCCAGCATCTGTTGCTTTTTGTTTTATTAATGATGGCCATTCTTATTGGGGTTAGGTGGTATCTCAGTGTGGTTTTG
>NW_007054101.1:1799-3129 GCF_000164805.1 Carlito syrichta | reverse complement strand
ACTCTAGTCCTCTCCATTTCATTCCTTTTCCTTCCTCTCCATTCCATTCCATTCAATTCCATTCATCTTCTTTCCATTCCATTCGGTTTCATTCCATTCCTCTCCAGTTCATTCCTCTCCATGCCATTCCATACAATTCCTTTCTATTCCATTCCAATGCATTCCATTCCATTCCATTCCTTCCCACTCCATTCCATTCCTCTCCATTCTAATCCACTCTACTCCACTCCATTTCACTCCACTCCATTCCATTCTTTACTCTCCATTCCATTTTATTCCACTCCATTCCATTCCACTCCACTCGATTCCATTCCGTTTCTCTCCATTCCATAAAATTCCTCTCCATTCCTATCCATTCCATTAAATTCCATTCAACTCTAACGCATTACTCTCCATTCCATTAGATTCCGAATCCTCTCGAATCCATTCCTATCCATTCCATTCCTCTCCGTTCCATTCTATTCCATTCCATTCCAACCCAATCAATTCCATTCCATTCTACTTCATTTCATTCCACTCCATACATTCCATTTCATTTCACCCCATAACACTCCATTCCATACCATTCCCTTCCACTCCATTCCATTCCATTCCACTCCATTCCATTCCTCCCCATTTCATTCCATTCTTATCCATTCCATTCCCGTCATTTCCATACCATTCCTCTCCATTCCATTCCATTCATTTCCTCTCCATTCAATTCCTTTCCATTCCTCCCATTTCCATTTCTTTCCTCTCCATTTCATTCCACTCAGTTCCATTCCATTCCATTCCATTCCACTCCACTCCATTCCATTTCCTTTCACTCTATTGCATTCCATTCCTCTCAATTCCATTCTATTCCACTCAATTCCATTACACTCCTCTCCATTCTATTACATTCCCCTCATTCTATTTATTCCATTCAATTCCTCTCCATTCCACTCTATTCCATTATCTTACATTCAATTATAATCCATTCCTCTCCAGTCTATTGCCTTCCAATCCTCTCCTTTCTTCTTCCTCCACTTCCATTCCATTCCGCTCTATTCCATTCCATTCTATCCCATTTCTCTCCATTCCATTACTCTCCATTTCATTCCTGTCCTTTCCATTCCATTCCTGTCCATTTCATTCCATTCCTTTGAATTCCATTCCATTCCTCCCCATTCCATTCCATTCAATTTCTGTCTTTTCCATTCCATTCCATTTAATTCCACTGCATTTTATTCCATTCCATTCCTCTACCTTCCATTCCTTTTCTTTCCTTTCCATTCTATTCCATTCCTCTCCATTCCATTTCTTTGCATTCCTCTCCATTCCATTCCTTTCCACTCCATTCCATTCCTCT
>NW_007054101.1:0-399 GCF_000164805.1 Carlito syrichta | reverse complement strand
CATACAATTCCATTCCATTCCATTCCAATCCATTCCATTCCATTCCTTCCCTCTCCATTCTATTCCTCTACATTCCAATCCACTCTACTCCACTCCATTTCACTCCACTCCATTCCATCCTTTCCGCTCCATACCATTTCATTCCATTCCATTCCATTCCACTCCACTCGATTCCATTCCATTGCTCTCCAATCCATAAAATTTCTCTCTATTCTTATCCATTCCATTAAATTCCATTCAACTCTAACGCATTACTCTCCATTCCATTACATTCCAATCCTCTCAAATCCATTCCTATCCATTCCATTCCTCTCCGTTCCATTCCATTGCATTCCAACTCAATCAATTCCATTCCATTCTACTTCATTTCATTCCACTCCATACATTCCATTTCATTTC
>NW_007054100.1:0-660 GCF_000164805.1 Carlito syrichta | reverse complement strand
TAGTTTAGCTGGCTTTCTATCCCACTGTCCAGTCAGGTGGCTGGCTAATTTTGCCAGCTGGCTAGCCAGCTGGTCAGCCCACTACCTAGCTAGACAACTTCCTAGCTAGCTAGCCAGCTCGTTAGCTAGCTAGTTAAGCAAGCTGGCTAGCAGTCTAGTCAACCAGTAGCAAACTAATTAAGTCTGCTTGCTAGCCAGCTGGCTAGCTGGTTACATCAGCTATTTAAGTCAACTGGACAGGCACCTGGGTAGGTAGGTTGTTAGCTAATTAAGTCAGCTGGTTTGCCAGATGGCTAGCTAGTTAAATCACCAAGTTAGGTGAGATCACTAGCCAGCTGGCTAGCTAAGTGGCTAGCTAGTTAAGGCAGCTGGTTGGCAGGATGGCTATCTAGTTAAGTCAGCTAGTCAAGTCAACTGGTTCACCAGTCACCTACCTAGGTGCCTGGCATGTTAAACTGGCTTTTTGGTTGGATGGTCAGTTAGGTGTTCAGCTAGTTAAGCTGACTAGCAAGATGGCTGAACAGCAGACTGGCTGACTTGTTAAGATGGCTGGCTGTCCCACTCTCCAGACAGACATCTGGCTTTTTATCATGGCTTGGTAGCCAGGTGGTAGCCCTCTAGCTAACTAGCCGGCTCCCTAGCCAGCTAGCCAGCCAGGTA
>NW_007054099.1:0-401 GCF_000164805.1 Carlito syrichta | reverse complement strand
TGTGCGTGTGCCTGCATGTATGTGTGCTTGTGTGTGGAGTTTTTTTGGTGTGTCTTCCCCAGGGACTCCAAATGCAGACAACTGGCAGTCACTGCGGGCTCCCTCCCCAGGGTCTGTGGCAGGAGATGGTGGTCAGCAGAGTAGCCTGCCTGCCTTGGGCCACTGGGGGAGGCCCTGGCCCAGCAGCTGCTGAGTGCTAGTGGGTGCTCTTCTTGGGTAGAAGTCTTGGTCCCAGCTTGCTTTGTTGCCAAAGCTCTTTTCAAGGTGGACTTGCCCCAGGTCACCTCTTTAGCCACACCTGAAAGCAGAAACATCTTCAGTTTGGAAGGCAAGTGAGGGTCCCAACAAAACCCAAAATGTTTGTCATTTCTCAGGAAAGGATGACTATAACACCCACCAAC
>NW_007054098.1:0-420 GCF_000164805.1 Carlito syrichta | reverse complement strand
GGGCCAAAATCACACACACTAGGGTCAAAATAACACACATCGGGGTCAAAATAACACACATCGGGTCAAAATCACACACATTAGGGTCAAAATCACACACATCGGAGTCAAAATCACACACACTAGGGTCAAAATAACACATTAGGGTCAAAATAACACCCCTGGGTCAAAATAACACAACAGGGTCCAAATAACACACATTAGGGTCAAAATAACACACACTAGGGTCAAAATAATACCCCTGGGTCCAAAATAACAACCCTGGGTCAAAATAACACACATCGGAGTCAAAATAACACACACTAGGGCCAAAATCACACACACCAGGGTCCAAATCACACCCCCCCAGCTGGAAATCACACACACGGGGGTCGACGCCCCCCGCCTCCCGGGCCCGAAGGACGCGCCCCGCTCGTCTAG
>NW_007054097.1:0-470 GCF_000164805.1 Carlito syrichta | reverse complement strand
TTAAGTTATCTAGTTAAGTCAGCTGGCTAGTCTGCTGGCTAGCTAGGTAACTAGGCATATTATTCAACTGGCTATCTGGCTGGCTAGCTAGATAATTCAGCTAGATAAGTCACCTGGCTAGCCAACTTGCTAGCTAGGTAAATAGCTAGTTATCTCACCTGTCTAGCCAGCTGGCTAGAGCATTATGTCACCTAGTTAAGTCAGCTGACTTGCCTGCTGGTTAGCAAGGTAGTTAGCTAGTTATCTCAGCAGTCTAGCCAGCTGGCTAGAGTGTTATGTCATCTAATTAAGTTAGCTGACTTGCCTGCTGGCTAGCTAGGTAGCTTGCTATTTAAGTCAGCTAGCTATGTCAGCTAGCTAGCTAGTTACGTCCCCTAGTTAAGTCGCCTAGCTAACTAGATAGATAGAGCGGTAGCTAACAAATTATTTCAGCTAGTAAAGTCAGTTGGCTAGCTAGGTTTGTAGCTAGT
>NW_007054096.1:0-548 GCF_000164805.1 Carlito syrichta | reverse complement strand
GCTAGCTCTCTTATTTTTATAGGTGTCTTTTGATTATATGCTCAGAAAAGTGTGGACTATCCATGAGTTTTCCAGAAAAAGGGCAGGGAATTCCTGGAATTAAGGGTTCCAACCCTCTGAAACCATATAGGGTAACTATTGGGAGTTGCTATGGTAATCTTAAACTGTCATGGCAATGAAGGTAGTGTCTTTTAGCATGCTAAGACATTATAATCAGAATATAATAAGCAAAAGGACAACCAGAGGTCATTTTCAATACCATTGGTCTTAGTCTTGGCTAGCTTCGGCCACTCTTCTCACTGGATCCCATCTTGTCAATGAAGTCTTGGCCTTGTGATCTTCAATTTCAGGAAATGAATCCTGCTGAATTCCTAGCTCAGTAACCTTTTTTGTCAATTAGTAGTTTGATATGTGATGCTAGGTCCTACATTTCTACTCTTATGCCACTCCCTTACTTGGAATAGAGAGCACAAAGGTGGGATATGTTTTTAATGCATTTCCAGTGCCTAACCAAAACTTACTACACTCCCAGTGACTGAATAAAATAA
>NW_007054095.1:0-578 GCF_000164805.1 Carlito syrichta | reverse complement strand
TAAGTAGATATATTGTGCAAATGATAATTATAAGGAAGTTGGAGTGACCAGACAGATATCGGAAAAACTAGACTTCAAGACATATGTTTTACATGTGCTTTGCATGATACACATTTAAATGGAAGGATACAGAGTGGTTCAAAATAATAAATGGAAACTGACAACTCTGTATGAATGAATCGAGAGAAAGCGAGTACAAGATCAATAACATGAAACAAATTAGCTTTAAGGGAACAGAATTACTATATATAAACAAGGCTATTTCAATATCAATAGAAAATTTTAAATTGCATGTACAAATACATATAGCATCTATATTTATATGCGTATATGTGTGTGTGTGTGTGTGTGTGTGTGTGTGTGTGTGTGTGTATTACATAATGTAAACACATAAATTTATAAGGCAGGATAATCAACCAGTCTTTTAGCAATTAAAAGAAGCAACTGTGTAGGAGTGTTCCCTTTTCATCACACCTTCTCCAACAACTGTTATTTTTTGACTTATTGATGATTGCCACTCTGATTGGAGTTAGGTGATATCTCAGTGTGGTTTTGATTTGCATCTCCTTGATGATTAG
>NW_007054094.1:0-744 GCF_000164805.1 Carlito syrichta | reverse complement strand
GGGCTGCCTGGAACAATTTGTGCTGCTAAGTCACAACAGCCAGTCAGAAATTTGAAGGCAAAGACTGTGAGTCTCCGAGCCCTGCTGCATGGGTACCTAACATCAGTCTTTCTGCAGCTCCCTTTTTCGTGAAGGTTACAAAGAGGCGATTGAGTCCAGAGCAAGGAGGAGGTGTTAGGGTCTAGAGAACCAATTTCAACCCCAAAGTCTCTCTCTTACCCACTCCATGCCGGGCTCAAGGCCAGGCATCATGCATATCTCCCAACAACACCATTTTACAGACGTGAACACTAAGGCCCAAAGAGAGCACACGACTTGTCATTGGGGTCAGAACCGGAACTGGAGTCTGGCACCAGAAATCAGGAATGTCTTTGTATTTATTTTTATATTTTAAATTTTGCTTTATTTTTTGAGTCCGAGTCTCACTCTATTGTCCAGGCTGGAGTACAGTGGCACACTCATGGCCACAACCTCGACCTTCTGGGCTCAGGTAATCCTTTCGCCTCAGCCCGGCTTATTTTTATATTTTTAATGGTTAATGCTGTTTATTTACAGGAGTGATATAAAATTTCTCTTTTGAAGTAAGTTTATGTTTTTAAAAAGTGAGTCAAAATGTTGAGCAAATGCTATTTATTGATGTATTTCATGGACGGAATCACGGAGGTGGCAAATGAATGAAATGTAGGAGATGCCGTTCTCCATAGGAAACTGGATGAGAGCACCCAGCACTGGGCCCAAAACATA
>NW_007054093.1:0-404 GCF_000164805.1 Carlito syrichta | reverse complement strand
GATCCTCTTGCCTTAGCCTCTTGAGTAGCTGGGACTATAGGCACATGCCAATGTGCCTGGTTAATTTAAAAAAAAATTTTTTTTTTTTGTAGAGAGGGGGTCTCACTATGTTGCCCAGGCTGGTCTTGTACTCCTGGCCTCAAGCAAACCACTTGGCCTCCCAAAGTGCTGGGATCATATGCATGAGTCACTATGCCTGACCCCTTACCTGTTTCACCATTCCAAGCAAAAATTCTGTACACATTAAACAACAAATCTCCCTTCCTTCCTCTGTTCTGGAAGACTCAGGGAAGACACTTGGGCATCAAACCCGGCAGAGGAGGAGCTGGCAGAATCAGGGAAGTTTCCTGGAAGAACTTCTAGCCAAGACTTGAAGGATTATGAGTTAGCTTGGCAAAGTATAG
>NW_007054092.1:0-475 GCF_000164805.1 Carlito syrichta | reverse complement strand
CCAGCTACCTGGAAGGTTGAGGTGGAAGGATTGCCAGAGCCCAGCAGGTCGAGGCTGTGGTGGCCGGGAGTGGCCACTGCACTCTAGTCTGGATGACAGAGGGAGACTCCAACTCAAAAAAATGAAAATGAAAATAAAAATAAATACATAATTTTAAAGTTAGAAATAAATAAATAATAATAGTAAAGTAAAATGCCTCCCACTGAGCTTATTTCTGTGTGTGTGTGTGTGTGTGTGTGTGTGTGTGTGTGTGTGTGCACGCGCATGCTTCTTCATCAATACTTTGCTGAGGTCATAGGTTTTGTTTTTGTTTTTTTCTTATACACTGGAATTGTAAGAAAATACTGCTTTCTGAGAATGATCTCTGCTACCCAAACGAAGGGAATTTTTAGGTCAATGTCCCACATTCAGTTCCCAGAGGCAGGAGTGGGGGAAGGGAGAAGGGGAGCAGAGCAGGGCAGGGGGCTTCCATCAG
>NW_007054091.1:0-469 GCF_000164805.1 Carlito syrichta | reverse complement strand
GCATGGCAAAAGGGGGAGGAAAATGGGGTCTACGGCTCTCAAACACGTCCTAGCGGTCTCAAGGTCCACGGCCCTCCCTGATCCCTAACGCTCAGTGGGCCTCCGTGGCCGGCTCCCAACAAACTGGGACTACAGGCATACGCCACCATGCCTGGTTAATTTTTTGTAGAGATGAGTTCTCGCTATGTTGCCTAGAGTGGTGTTCAACTCCTGGGGTTAAGCAATCCTTTCGCCTCGACTACCAAAGTGCTGGGATTATAGATATGAGTCACAGTGCCCAGAACTATCTAGCATCCTTTTACTTTTTTTTTTTTGAGTTGGAATCTCACTCTGTCATCCATGCTGGAGTGCAGTAGCACACTCATAGCCACCACAGCCTCCACCTGCTGGGCTCTGGCAATCCTTCCAACTCACCTTCCCAGTAGCTGAAACTATAGATGTGCGTCACCATACCATAAATCAATGTTTT
>NW_007054090.1:0-432 GCF_000164805.1 Carlito syrichta | reverse complement strand
CCAGTTGACTATACTAGCTTACTTAACGAGTTATTTAGCTGGCTAGCCAGCTGACTTAACTAGCTCTCTACGTCTCTAGCCACCTGAATAGCCAACTGACTTAACTAGCTGACTTAATTAGCTAGCCAGCTGGCTAGTCAACTGACTTATCGAGGTCACTACCTAACCATCCAACTGGCTAGCCAGCTGACTTAACTAGCTCTCTTAAATAACTGGCCTTCTTTCTAGACAGTTGAATTTACTAGCTGGCTACATAGCTATTCAACTGGCTATCCAACTGAATTAACTAGGTGATATAATTTGCTAGCCAGCTGTCTAGCCAGCTGAATTAACTAGCAAGCTGCCTAACTAGTCAGGTGGATAGTCAGCTGACTTAACTAGGTGACTTAAATAGCTAGCCAGCTGGCTAGACAGCTGACACAAGAGCCAGCT
>NW_007054089.1:0-406 GCF_000164805.1 Carlito syrichta | reverse complement strand
TGTCTTTCTTTATGGCTGCATAATATTCCATTGTGTATATGTACCACATTTTCTTTATCCCAGACTCCAAATTTTAGATGAGAAAATTTAAAAGGCAAGAACTGGGAGAATATAGACAGAGGCAGCAAAAGTCACAGATTTCGCCCCCCTCTCTCCAAGGAGGCTCTGGAAAACATATCAGTAGATCCATTGGATGAGAATCTACCCACGAGGTCAAGAAAGACAGGCAAAAACGGAAGCTGGTGTCAAAACAGGAGGGTCTCAGGCCCCCACCTGCGTGTCCTGTCTGTGGGTGCGTGATCTCATGCCAAGTTGCTGGGACAGTTGCCTGCAAGCCTCTCTTCAGTTACGTCCCCTTCTAGAACCTACCCCATGGGGTAGCTTCACACTGTCCCTGCTGTCTGTC
>NW_007054088.1:0-407 GCF_000164805.1 Carlito syrichta | reverse complement strand
TGTGTTGGGGAGTGGGAGAGACAGTCACCCTTAGCTCAAGACCATCCCAGTCAGACTTTTTAACAATTTTTGACCAAGCAGTTGGAACTGGAGATGAGTCAGGCTTTTGTATTAAACTGGGCCTTTATGCTTAAGAAGCTCTGAAGTTTTTGCAAAGGCTTAGATACTTTGATCAGATTGGCATTCGGGACTGGGTGTGTTGTCTTTTTTTTCTTTCGCTTTGTTTTTTTCAGTCAGGGTCTCCCTCTGTCACCCAGGCTGGAGTGCTGTGGCACGACCACGGCTCACTGCAGCTCAACCTCCTCTGCTCAGGTGATCTTTCGGCCTCAGCCTCCTGAGTAGCTGGGACTACAGGTGTGCAATACTATGCCCAGCTCATTTTGTTTATTTTTTTTGTAGAGTCGAGG
>NW_007054087.1:0-407 GCF_000164805.1 Carlito syrichta | reverse complement strand
TATCCAGCTGCCTAGCAGTCTTGACAGTCAGGTAGCTAGCTAGTTAAGCCTGCTGGATAGTCATTTGGCCAGCCAGGTAGCTAGATACTTAAGTCATCTGGCTACCCAGCTAGTCAGCCAACTAGCTTGTCAGCAAGTTAAGTCAGCTAGCTAGTTAAGTCAGCTGGCAATTCAGGTAACTATGCAGCTAGCTAGTTAAGTCAGCTAGTTAGTCAGATAGCTAGTCAGCTAGATAGTTAAGTAAGCTGGCGAGATAGCTAGCCAGTCAGGTAAAAAGTCACCTAGCTAGCCAGCTAGCTAGTTAGTTTGCTAGCTAGTTATGTCAGCTAGCTAGTCATCTAGCTATTCAGCTAGCTAGTTAAGTCATCTAAGAAATCAGCTATTTACTTCGCTAACTAGTTGACTAG
>NW_007054086.1:0-522 GCF_000164805.1 Carlito syrichta | reverse complement strand
TTACTTAACTAGTTGATTAACGAGCTAGACAGCTGGCCTGTCCGGTGAATATACTGGCTGGCTTAACTAGATTACCAGGTGGCTAGTAAGCTGACTTAACTAGCTCTCTACCTCTCTAGCCACATGGATAGCCTGTTGATTTAACTCGCTGACATAACTACCCAGACAACTGGCTAGATAACTGACTTAACTAGGTCACAACCTAGTCAGCCAGTTTGCTAACTGGCTGACTTAACTAGCTGTCTTAACTAGCTGACCTGTTTATTGCCAGTTGAATTAACTAGCTTGCTACATAGCTAGCCATCTGACTATCCAGCTGAATTAACCATGTAACTTATCTAGCTACCCAGCTGTCTAGCCACCAGACTTAACTAGAAAGCTACGTAGTTAGCCAGCTGCCTTCTCAGCTGACTTAACGAGGTGACTTAACTAGCTATCCAGCTGGCTAAACAGCTGACATAACTAGCTAGCTACCTAGAATGCAAGCTGACTATCCAGCTGTCTTAACTAGCTGACTTAACT
>NW_007054085.1:0-566 GCF_000164805.1 Carlito syrichta | reverse complement strand
GCCTCCAAAAAAGGGCTGTATTCATGTCTGACTAGACACTTTCACAGTTCATGTATTTTCCTAGGGAAATCCTGAAGAGAGTTCTTCAGGCAGATGAAATTGACAAAAAAGAGAAGCATAGAAATGAAAGAAAAATATTTGGAAGAACAGCAGTAAGAGTGACACTGTGGGCAAGCCTAAATTAGTATTGACAGTATCAAAGAAATACAATGAATTAGGCTTTAGAATACATCTAAATATATAATGTATGAATAAATATTTTAAATATATATTTATATATAATTTTGTGGCCATTGCCATATATATATATATATATATATATATATATATATATAATTTTATGGCCATTTTCCATATTTCTGGAAAATAATAAATGTATTAATTTATATTAGGTTTTTATCAGAAATCTCTAGAATAGATAAATCAAAGCATGTTATAATAGTAAAAAATAGTAAATAAATGCATCACCAATAAGCTAATGAGTATGGAATTTTATAATTAAAAAAACACAAAAGAAAGCTTAGAAAAAGTAAAGAGGTATGTAAAATAGATGAAAGAAATAGAAG
>NW_007054084.1:0-423 GCF_000164805.1 Carlito syrichta | reverse complement strand
AAGATAGCTAGCTGACTTCACAAGTTGGGTAATGAGCTAGCTAATTGTTTTAACCAGTTAGTAAATGAATTAACAATCTGATTTAATTAGTTGGTTAACGAGTTAGTTAAGTGACTTAACATGTTGGCTGATGTTTCGGCCGACTAGTTAGCTGGTTTAATACGTAGGTTGACTGCTCAACCACTTTTTTGCTGGCATTAAATGTTTGCCGAATATTCGGCCGACTATTTAGCTGGGTTAACTAGTTGACTGACGAATTGACCCACTATTTAGCTGGGTTAACTAGTTGGCTGATGAATTTGCTGATCTAACTAGTCATCTGAATTGTTGTCCGGCTAGTTAGCTGACCTAACGAGTCGGTCAACTAGTGAGCAGACCTAAACTTTCATCTGACAAGTTGGTCCACTAGTCGGCCGATTGGTT
>NW_007054082.1:0-486 GCF_000164805.1 Carlito syrichta | reverse complement strand
CAGTCTAGTTGGCTAGTTAGTTAAGCCAGCTGGCTAGCCAAATGTTTATCTAGTTAAGTCTGCTAGGTAAGTCAGCTAGTTAGCTGGCTGGCTAACTAGGTGGCTGGCAAGTTAAGCTGAACGGTTAGCAGGCTTTTTAGGTAGGTGGCTAGCTAGTTAAACCCACTGGATAGCCGGCAGACAAGCAGGGTACCTGGCTAGTTAAGCCAGCTGGCTATCCGACTGTCTAGCCAGCAGGCTGCTTAATTAAGCCAGCTGGCTAGCCAGCTGGCCAGCCTACTAGCTGGTTAGCTGTCTCCCTAGCCAGCTAGATAGCTAGCTAGTTAAGCCAGATGTCTAGCAGTGTGACAAAAATTTAGCTAGCTTTTTAAGTCAGTTGGCTTGCCTGATATCCAGTCAACTTGCTAGTCAGCTACTTAAGTCAGGTAGCAATCCAGCTAGCTAGTTAAGTCAGCTAGCAAGTCAGCTAACTATTCAGCTAGCTAG
>NW_007054081.1:0-559 GCF_000164805.1 Carlito syrichta | reverse complement strand
AACTAGCTACCTAGCTAGCCAGCTGCCTGGCCAGCTGACTTAACTAGCTGACTTAACAAGCTTGCCAGCTGGCTGGCCACCTGGCTTAATTAACTAGCCAGCTGCATGGCCAGCTGAAATAACTAGCTGTCTTTACCAGCTAGGCAGGTCTGTAGCCATCTGACTTAACTAGCTAGCTGCTTAGCTAGCCAGCTGGGAAGCCAACTGAATAAACTAGCTGACTTAACTACCTATCCTGCTTGCTAGCCAGCTGATTAAACTAGCTTGCTACCTAGCTAGGAAGCTTGCTAGCCAGCTGACTTAACTAGTTGACTTAGCCAGCTAGCCAGCTGGCTAGCCAGTTGACTCGACTAGATGACTTAAATAGTGAGCCAGCTGGCTACCCATCTGACTTAACTAGCTCTCTACCTAGCTAGCTATCTGATTAGCCAGCTGAATTAACTAGCTGACTAATTTAGCTAGCCTCCTGGCTAGCCAACTGAGTTGACTATCTTTCTGACTAGCTAGACATCTGGCCAGCCACCTGACTTAACTAATTGACTTATATAGCCGACCTGAT
>NW_007054080.1:0-530 GCF_000164805.1 Carlito syrichta | reverse complement strand
TTTTTTTATTTTGGAAAATATTACATGACATAACAAACATGCATAAGAGTATTGGAGAGATTAAAACTTTTAAAAAATACTTATTTTAGAGATGTATTGGCTATTATTTCCTGGCTAAAATGTAAAGCTATAAAACAATAAATAAAAATATAGACATTTATGTAAAAATCCTTGCTTTAACATTACAAAAAAATTCCTTGACTGTCAAAATGAGTCAAGGTCATCTTAGTTGTGTATTTGCAATAATTCAGATAATTTAATCTAGTAATTTAGCCAATGGTTTCTGCAGTTTGACAGGTCTAGAATTAATTCGGACTTTGAAGTTTATAATGTGTGCCCTTTAAAAAGTTATTCCGAGCCGGGCTCGGTGGCTCAGCCTGTAATCCCGCGCCTTTGGGAGGCTGAGGTGAGTGGATTGCCTGAGCCCGCGGGTTCGAGACCCGCCTGGGCAGTGAGACCTCATCTCTACAATAAATCAAAAAACCAGCCGGGCGTGGTAGCGCATGCCTGTAATTCCAGCTACTTGGAAG
>NW_007054079.1:0-497 GCF_000164805.1 Carlito syrichta | reverse complement strand
GGTAGCTAGCTAGCTATGTCATCTGTCTAGCCAGCTGGCTATCAAGTTATGTCACCTAGTAAAGTCAGCTGACTAGCCAGCTGGCTAGCTAGGTAGCCTGCTTTAAGTCAACTGTCTAGACAAATGGCTAGCTAGATAAATCACCTAGTTAATTCAGCTGAATAACCAGCTGGATAGCTATGTAACAAGCTGGGTAATTCAACTGGCTAGAAAGCAGGCCAACTAGTTAAGATAGCTAGTTAAGTAAGCTGGCTAGTTAGTGTCCTAGTTAAGTCAGTTGGCTAGCTAGCTGGCTAGCTAATTAATCTGCTAGTTAAATCACCTGACTATCCAGGTCACTAGAGAACTAGAGCGCTAGTTAAGCAAGCAGACCAGCTATTTAAGTCAGCTAATTAAGTCAGCTGGCTAGCCATTTGGCTAGCTAGGTAGCGAGCTATTTAAGTCAGTTGGCTAGCCAGCTGGCAAGCTAATTAAGTCAATTAGGTAAGTCAGCTGGC
>NW_007054078.1:1663-2584 GCF_000164805.1 Carlito syrichta | reverse complement strand
CTAGCCAACTAATTTATCTAGCTTGCAACCTAGCTACCAAGCTTACTCGACAGCTGACTTTACTAGTTGACTGAACTTGATAGCCAGCTGGCTAGCCAGCTAAAAAAACTGGCTAGCTACCTAGCTAGCCATCTGGCTAGACAGCTGACTTAACTAGGTGATTTAACAAGCTAGCAAGTTGTCTAGCCAGCTAACTTACCTAGCAAGCAACTGGCTGGCCAGCTGACTGCACTAGTTGACAAAACCAGCTAGCTTGCTGGCTAGCCACTTACTTAACTAGCTAACTACACATCTAAACAGTTGGGTAGCCACCTGAATTACCTTCCTGACTTAACTAGATAGCCAGATGAATAGCTGGCTGACTTAACTAGCTCGCTACCTAGCTAGACGGCTGACTAGCCAGCTGACTTATCTAGGTGATGTAACAAGCTAGCCAACTGTCTTGCCAGCTGACTTAACTACCAAGCTACCAAGCTAGCCATCTGGCTAGTCAACTGACTTAACTAGATGACTAAAGCAGCTAGTAAGCTGGCTAGCCCGTAAACTGAACTAGCTAGCTAAATAGCTAGACAGCTGGATAGCCAGCTGACTTAACTAGCTGACATAACTAGCTAGCTACCTACGTAGCCCATGGCGTGATAACTGACTTAACTACCTAGCAACCTAGCTAACTATCGGGCTAGAGAGCTGACTAAACTAGGTTACTTAACTAGCTAGATAACTGGCTAGACAGCTGACTTAACTATCTACCTAACCAACTAGGCAGCTGGCTAGCCAGTTGACATAGCTAGATGATTTAACTAGCTAGCCAGCTGACTGAACTATCTGACTTAACTATCTAGATACCTAGCTAGTCAGGAGAGTTAACTAGCTGGCTTAACTATCTAGCTACCTAGCTTGCTATCTATCTAGTCAGCTGAC
>NW_007054078.1:0-410 GCF_000164805.1 Carlito syrichta | reverse complement strand
TGATTTATTGTAGAAATGAGGTCTTGCTGCCCAGGCAGGTCTCGAACCCGTGGGCTCAGTCAATCCACTCACCTCAGCCTCCCAAAGGCGGGGGATTACAGACTGAGCCACCTAACCCAGCTCTTAACTAGCTTTTTAACTGGCTAGCCAGCTGCCTAGCCAACTGACTTAACAAACTGACTTAACTAGATACCCAGCTGGTTAGACAGCTGAATTAACAAGCTGACTTAACTAGCTAGCCAACTGGTGAGACAGCTTACTTAATTATCTTGCTACTTAGGTAGGCAACTGGCTAACCAGATGATTTATCTAGCTGACTTAACCAACTAGCAAGATGGTTAGCCAGATGTCTCAAATAGCTGACTTAATTAGTTAGCTAGCTGTCTTGATGTTTGATTTAACTAGCTAGC
>NW_007054077.1:0-410 GCF_000164805.1 Carlito syrichta | reverse complement strand
GCTGGCCAACTAGTTAAGTCAGCTGACCAGTCGGCTCACTCGCCGACTGACTAGTTATGTCTGTTGACATGTCGGCTCACTTGCTGGACAATTAGTAAAGTCAACTCACCTCTTGTTTAACTAGTTGGCTGACTAGTTAAGTCAGCTAACCGGTTGGCTGCCTAGCCGGCCAGCTAGTAAAGTCAGCTAACCAATTGACCGACTAGCTGGCTAACTTGTCAGCCGACAATTTAGCTCAGCTAACTAGTCGATGACAAGTTAGGCCTGCTAACTAGTAGGCCTACTAATCAGCCAACCAGTAAGTTCAGCCCACCAGTCATCCAACTAGTTAACAGAGCTGACTAGTGGGACAACTTGTAAGTCAACTATCTAACCCAGCTAACAAGTCGACCGACTAGCCGGCCAACTTG
>NW_007054076.1:0-636 GCF_000164805.1 Carlito syrichta | reverse complement strand
CCAGTCTGGGCGACAGAGTGAGACTCCAACTCAAAAAAATAAAAAATAAAAAATAAATTAATTCACTTGTAGTTTAATGATAGCACTCTAGATACACCATGAAAAGCATAAATGTTTTCTTACAGATATATCAGGAATATTTTAACATTGGTGCTTCCTTAGCATAAGTTTTTCTTTGAGAATTGCTTTTTCAGTATGTTCAAGGATGTATTGTGTATACCTTTTTGTTGTCCTATGATTGGGGGATGTTAATGACACTTAGAAGAGAATGGTGTGGATGAGATAATAAAGGAATAATATTAGTTTTATGTTAAAACTGAATAATATTAGTTTTATGATAAAATTAGTTTTATCTTAAATAAAGGAATAATATTAGTTTTATGTTAAAACTGTAAATATTAAGTAATAACATATATTTCAGTGTTTTGCATTTTGCCTGATACATAGAAGGCACTAGATACAATTAATACTATCAACAGATATCATTATTACTGCTAATATTATTAGTAGTATTTTATATTACTATTATTATATATACTATCATATATTACCAAGTGGTGATATTATTACTGTAAGTAGTAGTAATTAGGTAGTAGTAGTAGACCTATAGTTACATTGTCTTAGATTTGAAATGTT
>NW_007054075.1:0-473 GCF_000164805.1 Carlito syrichta | reverse complement strand
TTGGGATGCCAACTGAGAACATGGATGGGTTTCTCTTTTTCTGGCTGCTTGAGACCATCCATTTTTCTCTTTATAACTCCTCATATGGAACCCTCAATATGGGTGGCCAAGGGCCCCAACTGAAATGTATTCTGAAAGGTTTCAGGACCCTCTCACTAGAGAAAGACATCTGCCCTAAGCATCTCTCTCTCTCTCTCTCTCTCTCGCCTCAATTTCATCTAGGTGACCGGGAGGTGGGGTCCAAGGTGGGTCCCTTGTCTCTAATACTCCCCTTCAGCTTGACCTCTATTGCCTTCACAAGGACAAATGGTCTGAGTCTGAGGTTCCTTATGCATAAGCTTTTCTCAAAATGGTTCTGCTTGGACACTTGTTCTTCCTGTGGCATACTCCTTTAATTATTTTAGTCCTTTCTTCTTTTCCTCTGACAACTTTGACCCAGCTGATCTAACTCACTCTCTCATACACAATTCCTA
>NW_007054074.1:0-457 GCF_000164805.1 Carlito syrichta | reverse complement strand
CATTCCATTCCATTCCTCTCCATTCCATTCCATTCCGTTCCTCTCCATTAGATTCCAATCCATTTCATTCCACTGCATTTCATTTCACTCCACTCCATACCATTATATTCCTCTCCATTCCATTACATTCCTCTCCATTCCATTCATTCCGTTCCATTCAAATCCATTCAATTCCATTCCATTCCCTTCAATTATAATCCATTCTTCCCCATTCTCTTGTATTCCATCCACTCCATTCCATTCTAATCCATTCCTCTCCATTCCATTCCATTCCCCTCCATTGCATTGCACTCCTCTCCTTTCCATTCCATTCCATTCTATTCCATTCCATTCCATTCCATTCCATTCCTTTCCTCTTCATTCCATGACATTCCATCTTTCTCCTTTCCTTTCCATTCTATTCAATTCCATTCTGCTCCATTCGATTCCATTCCTCTCCATCCCATTCCATTATTCT
>NW_007054073.1:0-1038 GCF_000164805.1 Carlito syrichta | reverse complement strand
TTGTTCAAGCTGGTCTCCCACTCCCAGGCTCAAGCAATTCACCTGTCTTGGCCTCCCAAAGTGCTGGGATTACAGGTGTGAACCACCACACCTGACTTGGTCATTCAATGATGATGCATCTTAGTAATAGCCCTGGATTACTATATTAAATCATTTCTTTCTCCCTCTACCACCACCACCCTCCTCTCTCTCTCTTCTTTTTATTATTACACACAACGAATCTATGCTGAGTATTGTTCTAGAAATAGAAAGGTAAGCAAGATAGACACAGAGATTAAATAAGCAAGTATCTACTAATGTTTTTAAACTTTTTAAATTGATATATAATTTTCATATCATAAAATGCACAAATCTTAAGTGTACACTCAGTGAATAATTTGAATGAGCTTAAGTGTAGGCTTAGACAATAACTTAGCAGTTGTAAGTGCCAGCAGGAAGCTTACCCAGGAATAACTGAGATTTTACCAGTGAGCGCAATATTCCAAACTTCCTGGAATTGACAGGCATTTATCCACAAAGGAGCAAATTTCATCATCTCACACAGTTTTGGGATTACTGTTGCAGCTTGCCTGAGGTTACATAATGACCGGCAGTTTCAACCAGGAGGCTTCCTGTATACTTTTTGATGACCTTAATAAGATACACTAAATAAATGGGCTATGGCTTGAGTTGTTGGTTTGAAGACCATTACTCAGAAATTTCTGAGTTGTTGGCTTGGGAGAGGGTCAACAAACTACAACCTGTGGGACTAGGTTTAAAAATGGTTTTTACATGTTTAAAGGGTTTTAGACAAAACAGAAGAGGAAAAGGAAGGAAAAGAACAGAAACTACATGTAGACTTCAAAGCTTAAAATATTTACTATCTGGGGCCTGGTGTAGTGGCTCATGCCTATAATTCCAGCACTTTGGGAGCCTGAGGTGAGAGGACTGCCTGAGCCTACGGGTTCGAGATCAGCCTGGGTAACTTGGTGAGACCTCAACTCTACAATAAATCAAAAAACTAGCCGGGTATGGTAGCGCATGCCTGTAGTTCCAGCT
>NW_007054072.1:0-666 GCF_000164805.1 Carlito syrichta | reverse complement strand
AATAGCTAGCCACATAACTAGCCAGCTGGCTAGCCAGCTCACTTAACTGCATGACTTAAGTAGCTAGTCATCCAGCAAACCAGCTGACTCAGCTAGATACCTACATAGTCATGTGTCTAGCCAACTGACATAACTAGCTGACTTAAACAGCTAGCCAGTTGGTAGCCAGCTGATTTAACTAGCTAGATACTAGCAGTTGACTTGCCACCTGAATTAACTAGCTGACGTATCCAGCTAACCAGCTGGCCAGCCAGCTGACTCAAATATCTGACATAACTAGTTAGACAGCTGGCTAGCCCGCTGACTTAACTAGCTGACATCTCCAGCTAGCTAGGTGGCTAGTAAGCTGACTTAACTACCTAGCTACTGACATATACTGCTGGCTTGCCTGCTGAATTAACTGCCTAGCTAATCATCTGGCTAGCAAGCTGACTTAACTAGGTGACTTAACTAGGTAGCCAGTTGACTAGCCAGCTGACTTAATTAGCTAACTACCTAGTTAGCCAGATGGGAAGCCAGATGAATTAACTAACTTACTTAAATAACTAGCCAGCTTGCTAGCCAGCTGAATTAACTGGGTTGGTACCTAGCTATCCAGCTGACTAACCAGCTGACTTAACTAGTTGACTTAACCAGCTGGGCAACTGGAGCAACTAGCAGATTTAA
>NW_007054071.1:0-559 GCF_000164805.1 Carlito syrichta | reverse complement strand
TGAATTTTCTAGTTAATTTTCTAGTTACCTACCTAGTCAACTGGCTAGCAAGCTGACTTAACTAGCTAGCTACCTAGCTAGCCAGATGGATAGCCACTTGAATTAACTAGCAGAATTAACCAGCTAGCCAGCTAGATAGCCTACTGACTCAACCAGGTGATTGAACTCATTAACCAGTTGGCTAGCCAGCCTATTTAACTAGCTGGCATTACTAGTTAACCAGGTGGTTAGTCAGCTGACTTTACTAGTTAACTACATACGTATCCCACATGCTTGACAGCTGACTTAGCTATCTAGCTACCTAGGTTCCAGCTGGCTCATTAGCTGAATTAACTAGGTGACCTAACTAGCTGGCCAGCTGTGTAGCCAGCTGACTTAAAGAGTTAGCTACCCAACTAGGCATCTGGCTAGGCAGCTGACTAAACTAACTGGCTAAACTAACAAGCCTGCTGACTTTACTAGGTGAAATAAGTAGCTAGATACCTAGCTAGCTATCTAGAAAACTAGCTGACTTAACTAGCTGAAAGAACTAGCTAGCCAGCTGTCTAGCCATATGACT
>NW_007054070.1:0-413 GCF_000164805.1 Carlito syrichta | reverse complement strand
CCTGGCCTTTTTTTTTTTTTTTGAGTTGGTCTCAGCCTGTCACTCAGGCTGGAGAGCAGTGGCTACATCACAGCTCACAGCAGCCACCACCTCCTGGGCTCAGGCGATCCTCCTGCCTCAGCCTCCTGAGTAGCTGGAACAACAAGCATGCGCCACCATGCCTGACTAATTTCTGATGTTTTGTAGAGACGAGGTCTTGCTATATTGCCCAGGCTGGTCTCCAACTCAAGCAATCCTCCCATGTCAGCCCCCCCAAGTGCTGGGATGACAAGCGTGAGCCACCCTGCCTGGCCCATTGTTCTTCTTTAGACGGTTGCCTGGGGAGGTGCTGTCAGTGACTGGAGCACCTGCCACACTGTCACACGGGCGGGCTCCATGGCCGGCAGCCACACACATGCTGAAGCTGTCTGGCT
>NW_007054069.1:0-1049 GCF_000164805.1 Carlito syrichta | reverse complement strand
CTGCAGGATGCCGAGACAGGTCCTGATGACCGAAAATTCCAGTTTTGTGAATATCAAGAGGAAGACGTCCATAATGTTCTTTGAGAACAGGAATCCAAGATTCCTGTTTCCTCTTCCCAAGACCTCCTCAATATGTGGAATATTCCAAATCCAAAACCCCAATTCCTACATACCCAACCACAAGAATTTTCTGCACTTACAGGTCACCTGAATCAAGCAATTTAGTACCAATATACTTTTTGATTCTGGGGAATATGATTGTGGTCGTAAATGGTCCCAGGAAACAAAAGGATTTCTAGGGCCAAATCCTTGACTACAGCTAACAAGAGTACCAGGAAGAACCTGAGGATCTCTAATGACAGATTTAGCGCATGCATGGAGCAAGTAGCTCTGAAAATGTAGGGATACAGAGGCACAGATTGCTGATTAAACCTTATCAAGAGTCCATGTACATTCCAGAAAATGTGAATTCCTAGAACGGGATTTCCTTTTAATTCTCAGTAAGATGCCCTGATTTTTCCTTTCAATTTGGATTCCAAATGCAGTATATCAAAAGACAGATGCCCAGAAGTTTCCTCGATTCGTGGATTCCATGATTCCTCGTTACCATTAAAAGTACGTAGCAAACATTTGGCAAGTGCAAAACCCTTGTCCATTCTCAAAATAAAAGGAGGCAAGGAAGGGGAAAGATTACAGGGTACACCTTAAGACCAGAGTTACATCAAAATACGGCAAGAAGATTCTTTTTGTCTAGGAATCTGGCCTTATTTGTTCTGAGGAACCTAACGGACTTGGAGTTCCCAATTACATTTAAAATTTTTAAGAGCACAAGAATGTTGCTGGAGTCCTGAAATGACCGATTCATAATATCTGAATGCTAAATTGCACTGAAACATTTGGGTAGTTTGAATATCTGTTTTTTGTTTGTCCCATAGCAGACAACCTGTGAACTTTTTGGATTGAGGACACGTACAAAATGATTCTTTATTCGTTATTAGTTGGAGGCCATGTAGTGTCCTGTATGTGAGGACTCTCGTTCCCTTGATTCC
>NW_007054068.1:0-414 GCF_000164805.1 Carlito syrichta | reverse complement strand
TTTTTTTTTTTCCCCCAATTTCCCCCCCCCCCCCCGTTTCTGAGGATTATCCCACAAAAGAAGAGGAAAGAGGAAGAGGAGGAGGAGGAGGAAAAGTAGTGAAATAGCAGTTGAATGTGCTACGAGATTTTCCTGTGTATTCTGGAGAGACCATGTTTATGTACAGATAGAATGAGGCATAATATTTCATCAACTAAAGAAGAAGGACATGGAGGAGGAGTTGGAGGAGGGAGGAGGTGGAGAAGGAGGAGGTGGAGGAGGAGGAGAATGTACAAGGACATTTTCCAGTGTAGTCTGTAAAGATCATGCTATGTGCAGACCAAATGAGGAATAATTTGTTATCAACTAAAGGAGGCGGCGGAGGCGGTGGTGGAGGATGAGGCGGAGAAGGCGGAGGAGGAGGAGGAGAGGAGG
>NW_007054067.1:0-621 GCF_000164805.1 Carlito syrichta | reverse complement strand
CCGGGGGCCCAGGGTCTGGCAGTGTGGTCAATAGGACATGGTTTACAGAAAGGGCCGCCTTTTTGGCCTCAGCATCTGCCAGACGGTTTCCCCGTGCCACTGGTGTGTCCTCCTTCTGGTGTCCTGGACTGTGTATTATGGCCAGTGCTTTGGGTAGCCAGAGTGCCTGTAACAACTCAAGGATTTCAGTTTTATTTTTGATAGATTTTCCTTCTGCAGTTAAGAGCCCCCTCTCCTTATAGATGGCTCCATGAATGTGCGCAATTGCAAAAGCATACCTGCTGTCAGTATAAACATTTTATTCTCTGCCCTTTTCCCATGACTAGGGCTTTAGTGAGGGCAATGAACTCAGCTCACTGTGCCGAGGTTCCGGCCGCAAGTGGCGCTGCCCATAAGGTCTCAGTCTCTGTAGTCACCACTACCCCAGTATACCTGGTTCTGCCCCGCACGAAGCTGCTGCCGTCTGCGTACCAGGTTTCTTCAGCGTTGGTTAGGGCCGGTCCTGGAGGTCTTCCCGTATTCCGTGGACCTGCGCCAGGATGTCCTGGCAGTTGTGCAGGGGGCCTTCCCCGTCCGGGTCGGGTAGCAGGGTGGCTGGATTTAGAGTAGCCAGAGCCTGAA
>NW_007054065.1:0-564 GCF_000164805.1 Carlito syrichta | reverse complement strand
TCGCAAGGGCTACTCAGGGGTCACAGCACCCTGACAAGAAGTTCTCTTTCAACAGCACTAAGGCGAGGCCCTGTGGCATCTGCCACCACAGGAGGGATGGACCCCAGCCCCTGACAGGCCCTGGGCTTCCCTCCCCTTTGTCCCCACGGTCCTATTCTGTCCCTGATGGTCCCCCTTGTGTTCCAGGGATCACAAGCCATGATGGGAGTCTGTGGTCCAAGGCCTCCTGAAGACAGAGGACGAGGCCTCCCTCCCCTGCTGTGAAGGCAGGCAGGCAGGCAGGCAGGCAGGCAGGCGGGTCCTGCTCTGAAAGGAGCAGGGCCCAGGAGACCACACCCTGCGCCGCCTTGCACCTGGCTCTTCCACTTAGCACTGTGTGGCCCCAGGCAAACCATGCACACTCTCGGGTTTTTAGCCAGGATCCTTTGGGTGCTTGTGGGCACTCAATGTGATGACGTCTGCTAAACCTCTGTCATCGGGTCTCACCTGGAGCAGCCTTGTTATTATGAGGAAAGGGAACCAAGTGCTGGAAACTGGAGTCTGAGGAGAGTCTGCCATGTGATA
>NW_007054064.1:47812-53950 GCF_000164805.1 Carlito syrichta | reverse complement strand
CAGCTGTCAAGCCAGTGGGCTATGTAGGTAGTGAGCTAGTTAAATCAGCTGGTCAGTGAGTGGGCTAGCTCATTAAGTCAGCTAGTTAAGTCAGTTGGATAGCTAGCTGGTTAGCTAGGTAGCTAGGCAATTAAGTCACGAGGCTAGGCAGCAGGCTAGCTAATTAAGTCAGCTAGTTAAGTCAGCTGGCTTGCCAGTTGGCTAGCTAGGTAGCAAGATAGTGATGTCAGCTGGCTAGCCACCTGGCTAACTAGTTGTCATATAGTTGAGTGAGCTGGCTGACCAGATGGCTAGCTGGTTAATTCAGCTAGTTAAGTCAGCTGGTTAGCCAGCAGTTAGGTAGCTCGCTAATTAAGCAGTTGGCAAGCCAACTGGCTAGCTAGTTAAGTCAACTAATTAAGTCAGCTGGCTAAAACCTGCTGGCTAGCTATTTAAGTCAGCTCGTTGAGACAGTTGGCTTGCCAGATGACTAGCTAGTTAAAAAACTAGTTAAGTCAGATGGCTAACCAGCTGGCTAGCATGTTATTTCAGATATTTAAGTAAGCTGGCTAGCTAGGTGGCTATCAGGTTAAGTCAACTAGTTAAGTCAGATAGTTTTCTTGTTAACTCAGCTAGTTAAGTCAGCTGGCTAGATGGATAGCTAGCTAGGTAGCTAGCTAGTTAACTCAGCTAGTTAAATCAGTTGGCTTGCTAGGTAGCTAGCTAGTTGAGTCAGCTGGTTAAGTCAGTTGGCTAGCTAGTTAAGTCAGCTAGTTAAGCCAGCTGGCTAGCCAGTTGCCTAGCTGGGTATCTAGGTAGTCAAGTCAGCTGGCTAGCCAGCTGTTTAGCAATATATATCACCAAGATAAATAAGCACGCAAGGCATCTTGTTAGCTAGGTAGCTAGGTAGTTAAGTCAGCTGGCTAGATGGATAGCTAGCTAGGTAGCTAGCTAGTTAACTCAGCTAGTTAAATCAGTTGGCTTGCTAGGTAGCTAGCTAGTTGAGTCAGCTGGGTAGACAGCAGACTAGCTGGTTAAGTAAGCTAGTTAAGTCAGCTGACCAGCCAACTAGCCAGTTGGCTAGTTGATATCTAGCTAGTTAAGTCAGCTGGCTAGCCAAATGGCTAGCTAGTTAAGTCAGCTAGTTAAGTCAGCTGGCTAGCTAGGTAACTAGGTAATTAAGTCATCTGGCAAGCCAACTGGCTAGCAAGTGATGTCAGTTAGTTGAGTCAACTGGCTAGTAAGCTGGCTAAATTGTTGTCAGCTAGTTGAGTCAGCTGGGCAGCCAGTTGGTGACCTGGTTAAGTCAACTAGTTAAGTCAAGTGGCTAACCAACTTGCTAGCTAGGTAGGTAGCTAGTTAAGTCACTTGGCTAGCCAGCTGGCTAGCTAGTTAAGTCAGCTAATTAAGTCAGCTGGCTAGCCAGCTGGTTAGCTGGTTACATCAGCTAGATAAGTCAGCTGGCCAGCCAGATGGCTAGCTAGGTAGCTAGCTAGTTAAGTCAGCTGGCTAGCCAGCTGGCTAACTGGTTAAGTCAGCTAGTTAAGGCAACTGGCTAGACAGCAGGCCAGTCAGGGAGCTATCTGGTGAAGTCTGCTTCCTACCCAGCTGGCTAGCTGGTTAAGTCAGCTAGTTAAGTCAGCTGGCTTCCCAGCCTGCAATCTAGCTAACTAGCTGGTCAAGTCACCAGGCTAGCCATCTGGCTAGCTGGTTAATCAGTGAATTAAGTCATCTGGCAAGTCAGCTGGCTAGCTAGTGAAGTCAGTAAGTTGTCAGCTGGCTAGTCAGCTGGTTAGCTGGTTAAGTCATCTCATTAAGCCAGCTGTGTAGCCAGCTGGCTAGGTAGGTTGCTAGCTAGATAATTCAGCTTGCTAGCCTGCTGGCTACCTGGTTAAGTCATCTTGTTAATTTAGCTGGCTAGCCAACTGGCTAGGTAGGTAGCTAGATAGTTAAGTCAGCTGGCTAGTCAGCTGGATATCTGGTTAAGTTAGCTAGTTAAGTCAGCTGTCTAGTCAGCTGTCTAGGTAGGAAGCGAGCTAGTTAAGTAAGCTGTCTAGCTAGCTTGCTAGCTTGTTAAATCAGCTGAGTCAGCTGGCTAGCCAGCTGGCTAGATAGGTAGCTAGCTAGTTAAGTCAGCTGTCTGTCCAGCTGGCTAGCTAGTTAATCTGCTAGTTATGTCAGCTGCTAGTTCGTTAGCCATTTAGTTGAGTCAGTTGGCTAGCTCATTAGTCAGCTAGTTGAGACAGCTGCCTACCTCGTTAGCCACCTTGTTGATTCAGGTGGGTAGATCATTAGTGAGCTATTTGTGTCAGCTGTCAAGCTCATTAGCCAACTAGTTGAGTCAGCTCTCTTGTTCTTTAGTCAAGTAGTTTGATCTGCTGGCTAACTCATTAGCCAACTAGTTGAGTCAGTTCAGTACCTGCATAGGCCACTAGTTGTGTCTCCTGGCTAACTCATTAGCCAACTAGTTAAGTCTGCTGGCTACCTCGTCAGCCAATTAGTTAAGTAAACTGGCTAACTGGTTAGCCAACTAGTTTAGTCTGCTGGCAGCCTCCTTAGCCAACTAGATAAGTCAGCTAGCTAACTCCTTAGCCAAATATTTCAGTCAGCTAGCTAACTCAATAGCTATCTAGTTAAGTCAGCTTGCTAAGTCAGCTAGCTAACTCATTAGGTAACTCTACCTCAGCTAGTTAATTCAGCTAGCTAACTAGTAAGCTAACTATTTAAGTCAGCTAGTGCAGTAAGTTAGGTAAGCAGTTAGCAAACTAGTTAAGACAGCTATTGAAGTCAGCGAGATGACTAGTTAGCTATCTAGATAAGTCAGCTAGTTACATCAGCTAACTAATGAATTACACCAGCTGATTGAGTCAGTTCACTAGCTCATTGGCTAACGAGTTACGTGAGCTGGTTAAGTTAGTTAGCTAGCTCGTTGGCTAACGAGTTAAGCCAGCTGGTTAAGTCAACTCACTAGCTCATTGGCTAATGAGTTAAGCCAGTTGGTTAACTCAGCTCATTAGCTCATTGCCTAATGAGTAAAGCCAGCTGGTTAAGTCAGCTCACTAGCTCGTAGGCTAACTAGTTAGTTAGTTGGCTAAGTCAACTCGCTAGCTAGTTACCTAACTAGTAAGCTAGATGGTTAATTCAGCTAGTTAGCTATTTTGCTAACTAGGTAATTCAGGTGGCTACCTATGTAGCTATCTAGTTAGATAATTAGTAAAGTCAACTGGCTAGCAAGGTAGCTGGCTAGTTGAGTCAGCTATTTAAGTCAGCTGTCTAGCTAGGTAGCTAGCTAGTTAATTCAGCTAGTTAAATCTGCTGGCTAGCTATGTAACCAGCTAGTTAAGTCAGCTAGTAAAGTGAGCTGGCTAGCCAGGTGGCTAGGTAGATAGTTACCTAATTAAGTCAGCAGTCTATCCAGCTTGGTAGCTAGTTAAGTCAGCTAGTTAAGTCAGCTGGCTAGCCAGAGGGCTAGCTAGAAAGCTATCTAGTTAAATCAGCTGGTTAGCCAGCCGGTTAGGTAGTTAAGTCAGCCAGCTAATGCGTTAGCCAACAAGATAAGTCAGCTAGCTAACTCGTTAACCAACAAGTTAACTCAGCTAGCTAACTCATTAGCCAAATAGTTAGGTCAGTTAGCTAACTCATTAACCATCTAGTTAATTCAGTTTGCTCTCTCGTTAGCCTACTAATTTAGTCAGCTACCTAAGTCAGCTAGCTAACTCCTTAGCAAACTAGTTAATTCAGGTAGCTAAGTCAGCTAGCTCACCAGTCCGCTAACTAGTTAAGTCAGCTAGTTAAGTCTGTTAGTTAAATAGTTAGCTATTTAGTTAAGTCAGCTAGTTATTCAGGTAGCTAACTAGCTAGCTAACTATATAAGTCAGCTATTTCAGTCATCTAACTAAGTAGTTAAGTCAGCTACTTAAGGCAGCTAGCTAACTAGTTAAGTCAGCTAGGTAAGTCAGCTAGTTAAGACAACCCTGTAACTAGTCAAGGAAGCTGGGTAAGTCAGCTAGCTAGTTAGCTAACAGGTTAAATAAACTCGTTGAGTCAACTACCTAGCTAGATAGTTAACGGGTTAAGTCAGCTGGTTGAGTAAGCTAGCTAGCTAGTTAGCTAACGGGATAAGCCAGCTGGTTGAGACAGCTAGCTAACTAGTTAGCTAACGAGTTAAGTCAGCCTGTTCAGTCATCTAGCTAGCTAGTAAGCTAATGAGTTGTCAGCTGGTTGAGTCAGCTAGCTAGCTAGTTAGCTACCACGTTGTCAGCTGGTTGAGTCAACTATTTAGTTAGCTAACAAGTTAAGTCAGGTGTTTAGTCAGCTAGCTAGCTCATTCCCTAATGAGTTAAGTCAGCTGATTAAATCAGCTAGTTAGCACGTTAGCTAACGAGTAAGCTAACTCATTAGCTAGCTGGTTAAGTCAGCTACATAGCTAGGTACCTAAGGATTTCAGTCAGCTGGATAGCTAGGTAGCTAGCTAGTTAGCTAATTATTTAAGTCAGCTGGCTACATAGGTAGCTAGCTAGTTAAGTCAGCTGATTAGTTATGTAGCTAGCTAGTTAAGTCATCTAGTTTAGTCAGCTGGCTAGCTAGGTTGCAAGCTAGTTAAGTCAGCAAGTTAAGTCAGATAGCTAGCTAGTTGTCAGCTAGTTAAGTCAGCTCGCTAGCCAGCTAGCTAGCAATGTAGGTAGCTAATTAAGTCAGCTGGCTAACCAGCTGGCTCGCTAGTTAAGTCAGTTAGATAAGTCAGCTGGCTAGCCAGCTAGATATCTAGGTAGCTAGCTTGTTAATTCAGCTTGCTAGCCAGCTGGCTAGCTCATTAATTCAGCTAGTTACGTCAGCTGGCTAGCCATATAGCTACGTAGGTGTTTAGCTAGTTATGTCAGCTGGCTTACCAGTTGGCTAAGTAATTAAGTCAGCTAATTAAGTCAGCTGGCTAGCCAGCTGGTTAGGTATGTAGCTAGCTAGTTAAGACAACTGGCTAGCCAGCTTCCTAGCTAGTTATTTCTGATAGTTAAGTCAGCTGGCTAGCCAGCTGGCTTTGTAGGTAGCTAACTATTTAAGTCAGCTGGCTAGCCAGCTGGCAAACTAGTTATGTCAGCTAGTTAAGTCAGCTGGTTAGCTCATTAGCTAGCTATTTGAGTCAGCTAGTTGAGTCATCTGACTAGCTTGTTAGCCAGCTAGTTGAGTCAGCTGACTAGCCTGTTAGCCAGCTAGTTGAGTCGGCTGGCTAGATCATTAGGCAGCTAGTTTAGTCAGCTGTCTAGCTCATTAGCCAGCTAGTTGAGTCAGCTGGCTAGCTCATTACCCAACAGGTTAAATCAGCTGCTGAAATCAGCTGTCCAGCTCATTAGCTAATGAGTTAAGTTAGCTGGTTACACAGCTGGCTAGATAGGTAGCTAGCTAGTTAAGTCAGCTGGCTTGCCAGCTGGCTAGCTGGTTAAGTCAGCTAGTTAAGTCTGCTGGCTAGCCAACTGGCTAGCTAGGTAGCAAGCTAATTAATCAGCTTTCTTGCTAGCTGGATAGCTATTTAAGTCAGCAAGTTAAGTCAGCTATCTAGCCGGCTGGCTAGCTAGTTAAGTCAGCTAGGTAATTCAGTGGGATAGCCAGCTGTCTAGTGAGGTAGCTAGCCAATTAAGTTGGCTTGTTAGCCGGCTAACTAGCAAGCTAGCTAGTTAAGTCAGCTCAATAGCCTGCTTGCTAGTGAGGTAATTAACTAGTCATGTCAACTGGCTATCTGGCTGGCTGACTGGTTAAGTCAGCTAGTTAAATGAGCTGGCTAGCCGACTAGCTAGGTAGGTAGATAGCTAGTTAAGTCAGCTGGCTAGATGACTTTTCTAGATTTTTAAGTCAGTGAGTTAAGTCAGCTGGCCAGATGGCTGGGTAGCTAGGTGGCTATCTAGTTAAGCCAGTTTGCTAGCCAGCTGGCTATCTAGTTAAGTCAGCTAGTTAACTCAGTTGGTTTACTGGTTGTCTAGATAGGTGGCTGGCAAGATAAGCCGACTGGTTAGCAGGCTGGCCAGGTAGTTTGCCAGCTAGTGAAGTCAACTGGCTAGCCAGCTGACCAGCAGGGTGACTGATTAGTTAAGCTGGCTGTCTAGATGGGTGGTCAACCAGAAGGTTGGCTATTTAAGACGACTGGCTACCCGACTGGCCGGCCAGCCG
>NW_007054064.1:44080-47792 GCF_000164805.1 Carlito syrichta | reverse complement strand
AGGTAGCTAGGTATTTAAGCAAGCTGGCTAGCCATCTTGCCATCCATGTAGCTAGCTAGTTAACTCAGCTGGCTAGCCAGCAAGCCAGCCAACTAGCTAGTCAGTTACTTAAGTCAGCTAGCTAGCCAGCTAGCTAGTTAAGTCAGGTAGCAAGTCAGCTAACTATTCAGCTAGCTCGCTAAATCAGCTAGCTAGTTAGCTTGCTAGTCAGCTAGCTAGTTAAGTCAGCTAGCTAGTCAGCTAACTAGTCAGTCAGCTAGCTAGTTAAGCTAGCTAGCTAGACATCTATCTAGCTAGTTTGCTAGCCACTTATGTCAGCTAACTAGCCATCTAGCTATCAGCTAGCTAGTTAAGTCAGCCAGCAATTCAGTTAGTTACTTAGCTAACTTGTCAGCTAGCAACTCAGTTAGCTGGTCAGCTAACTAATGGGATCGCTCGCTTGCCATCAGGTCAGCTAACTAGTCGGCTCGCTCACCCACCAACCAGTCAGCAAAATCATTGGCTCCCTCACCAGTCAACAGGTAAGCTAACTAGTCAGCTCGCTCGCCGGTCAACAGGTCACCTAACTAGTCAGCTTGCTCGCCATCCAACAGGACAGCTAACTATTTGGCTCGCTTGCCAACTGACTATTTATGTCAGCTGACCAGTCTGCTCAGTCGCCGGCCAACTAGTTAAGTCAGCTGAAATGTCAGATCACTTGCCAGCCAGCTAGTTAAGTCAGCTAACCAGTCAACTGACAAGGCTGCCAAATAATTGGCCAACAAGTTAGGTCAGCTAAACAGTCTGCAGATTAGTCGGCAAAGTAGTCAGCCAATGTGTTAAACCAGCAAACTGGTTAACTGGTTAACCGATTCATCAGCCAACTAGTTAAGTCACCTACCTCAATCTTTAACCAATTAGGTAAGTCAGCCTGCTAACTCATTAACCAACTAGTTAAGACAGTTAGTTAACTCTTTAATCAAGTTGTCAGCTAGCTATATCCTAGGACAGCTAGTTAAGTCAGCTAGGTAAGTCAGCTAGCAGACTCGTTAGCTAGCTAGTTAAGTCAGCAAGCTATGTCAGGTAGCTCACTAGTTAGCTAACTATTTCAGTAAGCTACTTAATTCTGCTACCTAACTAATTAGCTAACTAGTTAAGTCAGCAAGCTATTCAGCTAGCTAACTAGTTAGCTAACTATTTAATTCAGCTAAAGTCAGCCAGCTAACTAGTAAAGTCAGCCAGTTATGTCAGCTAGCTAACTAGTTAAGTCAGCTAGCTAAGTTAGCTAGTGAAGTCAGCTTTCTAACTAATAAAGTCAGCTGGTTAAGTCCGTTAACTAGCTAGTTAGCTATCAGGGTCACCAGGTTGATTCAGCTAGCTAGCTAGTTAGCCAATGGGTTAAGTCAGCTTGTTGAGTCACCTAACTAGCTAGTTAGCTAAAAGGTTGAGTCACCTGGTTGAGTCAGCTAGCTAGCTAGTTAGCTGATGGGATAAGTCAGCTGGATGAATCACCTAGCTAGCTAGTTGGCTAAAGAGTTAAGTCAGCTGGTTGATTCAGCTACCTAGCTCATTAGCTAATGTGTTAGGTCAGTTGATTAAGTCAGCTAGCTAGCACATTAGCTAACAAGAAAGCTAACTAGTTAACTAGCTGGTTAAGTCAGCTGGCCAGCTAGGCAACTAACTATTTAAGTCAGCTGGTTAGCTAGGTAGCTAGCTAGGTAGCTAGCTATTTAACTCAGTTGGCTAGCTAGGTAGCTAGCTAGTTAGCTAACTGTTTAGGTTGGCTGTCTAGCTAGGTATCTAGCTAGTTAAGTCAGCTAGTTCAGTCAGCTGGCTAGACATATGGCTAGCTAGGTAGTGAGCTAATTAAGTCAGTTGGATAGCCAGCTGGCTAGCTAATTAAGTCAGCTATTTATGTCAGTTGGCTAGTCAGCTGGCTAGCTAGGTAGCAAACTAGTTAATTCAGCTGGCTGGCAAGCAGGCCAGCTAGTTAAGTCAGCTAATTAAGTCAGCTGTCCAGGCAGCTGGCTAGTTATTTAGAGAGCTAATTAAGGCAATTGGCTAGCCAGCTGGCTAGCTAATTACGTTAGCTAGTTAAGTCAGCTGGCTAGCCAGCTGGTGAGCTAGGGAGACAGCTAATTGAGTCAGCTGGCTGGCCAGATGGCCAGCTCATTAAGTCAACTAGTTAACTCAGCTGTCTTGACAGTTGGGTAGTCAGCTATCAAGCCATTTAAGTCAGCTTGCTAGCAACTGGCTACCTAGTTAAGTCAGGTACTTAATTCAGTTGGCTACACAGCTGGATAGCTAGGTAGCTAGCTACTTAAGTCAGCTGGTTAGCCAATTGGCTAGCTGGTTAAGTCAGCAAGTTAAGGCACCTGGCCAGCCAGTTAAGTCACCTAGCTAACTAGTTAAGTCAGTTAGTTGAGTCAGCTGGCTAGCCAGCTGGCTAGCTGGCTAAGTCAGCTAGTTAAGACAAGTGGCTAGCCAACTGGTCAGCTAGGTACCAAGCTAGTTAATTCAGCTGGCTACCCAGTTGTCTAGCTGGTAAAATCAGCTTGTTAAGTCAGTTGGATACTCAACCCGCTAGCTATTTAACTAGTTGAATCAGCAGGCTAGTCAGCTGGCTAGCAGATTAATCAGATAGTTAAGTCAGCTGGCAAGCCAGATGGCTAGCTAGTTATGTCAGCTGGTTAAGTTAGCTGGGTAGTCAGCTGGCTAGATGGTTAAGTCAGCTAGATAAGCCAACTGTCTAGCCAGCTGGCTAGGTAGGTAGCTAGCTAGCTAAGTCAGCTTGCTATCCAGCTAGCTAACTGGTTAAGTGAGGAAGTTAAGTTAGTTGTTTATCCAGCTGACTAGGTAGGTAGCTAGATAAATCAGCTGGTTAGCCAGCTAGCTAGTTGATTAAGTCAGCTAGTTAAGTCAGCTGGCTAGACAGCTGACTAGGTGGGTAGCTAGCTAGTTAAGTCAGTTGTCTAGCCAACTTGCTAGGTTGTTAAATCAGCTAGTTATGTCAGCTGGCTAGCCAGTTACCTAGCTGAGTAGCCAGCTTGTTAAGTCAGCTGGCTAGCCTATTAGTTAGCTAGTTAAATAACCTAGTTAAGTCAGCTTGCTATGCAGCTGGTTAGCTAGGTACCTAGGTAGTTAAGTCAGCAGGCAAGTTGGTGGCCTATGTAGGTAGATAGCTAGTTAAGTCAGTTGGCTAGCAAGCTAGCTACCTCATTATGTCAACTAGTTAAGTCAGCTGATTATCCAGCTGTCTAGCAAGGAAGCTAGCTAGTTATGTCAGCTGGCTACCCAGCTGCCTCGCTGGTTAATTCAGCTAGTTAAGTCAGCTGGCTTGCTAGGCAGTTAGGCAGATAAGTCAGCTGGCTAGCCATCTTGCTAGCTAGTTAAGTCACCTAGTTAAGTCAGCTGGCTTGCCAGTTGGCTAGCTAGGTATCTTGCTAGTTAAGTCAACTGGCTAGACAGCTGGCTAGCTAGTTAAGTCACCAGTTAAGTCAGCTGGCTAGCAAGCAGGCCACCATTTAAGTCAGCTAGTTAAGTCAGCTGGCTAGCCAACTGGCTAGCTAGTTGGTGAGTTAGTTAAGTCAGTTGGCTAGCAAGCTGGCTAGCTAACTAAATCAGCTAAGGAAGTCACCTGACTAGCCAGATGGCTCACTATGTGGAGAGCTAGTTAAGTCAGCTAGCTAGCCAGCTGGCTAACTAGTTAAGTCAGCTAGTAGAGTCAGCTGGC
>NW_007054064.1:7809-43465 GCF_000164805.1 Carlito syrichta | reverse complement strand
CTGGCTAGCTAGGTAGCTAATTAGTTAAGTCAGCTGGCTAGACAGCTGGCTAGCTGGTTAAGTCAGATTGTTAAGTCAGCTGTGTAGCCAGCTGGCTAGGTAGGTAGCTAGCTATTTAAGTCAGCTGGATAGCCATCTGGTTAGCTAGTGACATCAGCTTGTTAAGTCAGCTAACTAGCCAGCTAGCTAAATAGTTAAGTCAGCTAGTTGAGTCAGCTGGCTTGCCAGCTGGCTAGCTGGTTAAGTCAGCTAGTTAAGTCAATTGACTAGCCAATTGGTTAGGTAGATAATTAGTTAAGTTAGCTGGCTAGCCAACTGTCTAGCTGGTAAAGTTAGCTAGATAAGTCAGCTGGCTACCCAGTCTGAAAGTAGGTTACAAGCTAATTAAGTCATGCAGGTTAACCACCTGGGCAGCTGGTTAAGTGAGCGAGATTAGTCAGCTGGCTTGACAGTTGGCTAGGTAGGGAGTGAGCTAGTTAATTCTGCTGGGTAGCCAGCTGGCTAGCTAAATAAGTCATCTAGTTAAGTCAGCTGGCTAGTTATGTAGTTGCTAATTATGTCAGCTGACTAGCAAGCAGGCCAGCAATGTAGGTCAGCTAGTTAATTCAGCTGGCTAGCCAGCAGACTATTTAGGTAGCGACCTACTTAAGTCAGTTGGCTAACCAGCTGGCTAGTAATTAAGTCAGCTGGTTAAGTTAGCTGGCTAGCCATTTGGCTAAATTGTTGTCAGTTTAGACAGCTGGCTAGCCAACTGACTAGTTAGGTAGTGAGCTAGTTAAGTCAGTTGGCTAAGCAACTGGCTTGTTAAGTCAGCTAGTTAAGTCAGCTGGCTAGCCAGCTGGCTCAGCAGGTAGACAGCTAGTTAAGTCAGCTGGCTAGCCATCTGGCTAACTAGTTAAGTCAGCTAGTAGAGTCAGCTGGCTATCCAGCTGGCTATCTGGTTAAGTCAGCTAGTTAAGTCATCTGGCTAGCCAGCTAGCTATCAAGCTAGTTAAGACATCTGACCAGCCAGATGTCTAGCTTCTTATGTCAGGTAGTTAATCCAGCTGGCTACTCAGCTGGCTAGCTAGGTAGCTAGCTAGTTAAGTCAGGAGGCTAACCAGCTAGTTAACTGGCTGAGCCAGCTAGTTAAGTTAGCTGGTAAGCCAGCTGACTAGAGAGTTATGTCAGCTAATCAATTAACTGGCTAGCCAGCTGACTAGCTAGGCATCTAGCTAGTTAATACAGTTGGGCAGCAAGCTGACTAGGTTAAGTCACCTAGTTAAGTCAGCTAACTAGTGAAATGGCTAGCTAGGTAGCTAGCCAGTTAAATTAACTGGCAAGCAGGCTGGCTAGCAAGTTAAGTCAGCTAGAGAAGTCAGCTGTGTAGCCAACTCGGTAGCTAGGTAGCAAGCTAGTTAAGTCAGCAGGCTAGCAAGCTGGTTATCTATTTAAGCCAGCTAGTTAAGTCAACTGGCTAGCCAGCTGGCTAGCTAGGTAGATAATTAGTTAAGTCAGCTGGCTAGACAGCTGGTTAGCTTGTAGCAAGCAAGTTAAATCAACTGACTTGCCAGCTGGTTAACTAGTTAAATCAGTTAGTTGAGTCAGCTGACTAACCCGCAGGCTAGTAGGTCAAATCAGCTAGTTAACTCAGCTGAATAACCAGCTGACTAGATAGTTATGTCAGCACGTTAAGTCAGTTGGCTAGCCATCTGTCTAGCTAATAAAAAGCTAGTAAAATCAGATGATTAGCCAGCTGGCTAGCTAACTATTTCAGCTAGTTAAGTCAGCTGGCTATCTAGGTAGCTAGCTAGTTAAGTCAGCAAGTTATGTCACCTAGCTAGCTAGTTAAGTCAGCTAGTTAAGTCAGCTGGCTAGCTAGAAAGCTAGCAAGGTAGCTAGTTAGTTAAGACAGCTGGCTGCTAGGTAGCTAGCTAGTTAGGCCTGCTAGTTAAATCAGCTGGCTAGCTTTATAAGTCAGCTAGATAAGTCAGCTGGCTAGCCTGTTGGCTAGCTAAGTAACCTAGTTAAGTCAGCTCACTAGCCAGCTGGTTAGCTGGGTACCTAGGTAGTTAAGTCAGCTGGCCAGCCAGCATGCTATGTAGGTAGCTAGCTAGTTAAGTCAGCTGGCTAGTCAGTTAGCTAGCTAGTTATGACAGCTAGTCAAATCTGGTGGCTATCCAGGTGTCTAGCTAAGTAGCAAGGTAGTTAAGTCTGCTGGCTAGCCAGCTGGCTAGCTGGTTAAGTCAGCTAGTTAAGTCAGCTGGCTAGCTAGGTAGATAGGCAGTTAAGTCAGCTGTCTTACCAACAGGCTATCTAGTTAAATCAGCTAGCTAAGTCAACTGGCTAGCCAGCTGACTATCTAGGTAGCTTGCTAGTTAATTCAGCAGGCTAGACAGCTGGCTATCTAGTTAAGTCACCTAGTTAAGTTAGCTGGCTAGTAAACAGGACTGCTATTGAAGTCAGCTAATTAAGTCAGCTGGCATTACAATTGGCTAGCTAGGTAGTGAGCTAGTTAAGTCAGTTGGTTAACCAACTGGCTAGCTAACTATGTCAGCTAGGGACGTCAGCTGGCTAGCCACCTCAATCGCTATGTGGAGAGCTATATAAGTCAGCTGGCTAGCCAGCTGGATAACTAGTTAAGTCAGTTAGTTGAGTCAGCTGGCTAGCCAGCTGTCTAGCTGGTTAAGTCAACTAGTTAAGTCAGTTGGCCAGCCAGCTGGCTAGCTAGGCATCAAGCTAGTTAAGTCAGCTGACTAGCCAGCTAGCTAACTTGTTATGTCATCTAGTTAATTCAGCAGACTACCCAGCTAGCTAGCTAGGTAGCTGACTAGTTAAGTCAGCTGGCTAGCCAGTTGGCTAGGTAGATACCGAGCTAGTTAAGTCTGCTGGCTGGCCAGCTGGCTAGCTAAATAAGTCATCTAATTAAGTCTGCTGGCTAGTCAGTTGTCTAGGTATGTAGTGAGTTAGTGAAGTAAGCTGTCTGGACAACTGGCTATCAAGTTAATTGAGCTAGTTGAGTCAGCTAGCTAGCTAGGTAGCTAGCTAGTTATGTCAGCTGTCTAGCCAGCTGTCTAACTGGTTAATTTAGCTAGTCAAGTCAACTAGCTAGCCAACTGTCTAGCTAGGAAGCTAGCTAGCTAAGTCAGCTGGCAAGCCAACTGCCTACCAAGTTAAATCAGCTAGTTAACTCAGTTTGCTAACCAGCTGGCTAGCTAGTTAAGCCAGTTCGTTTAATCATTTGCCTAGTTAGCTTCCTAGCTAGATAAAAAGCTAGTTAAGTCAGATGGCTAGGCAGCTGGCTAGCACAAATTATCAGCTAGATATGTCAGTTGGCTAGCTAGATATCTAGCTAGTTAAGTCAGCTAGTTATGTCAATTAGCCAGCTAGTTAATTCAGCTAGTTCAGTCAGCTAGTTAGCTATATAGCTAGCTAAGTAGATAGGAGTTAAATCTGCTAGTTAATCAGCTGGCTTGCTAGGTAGCTAGGTATTTAAGTCTACTAGTTAAGTCTGCTGGCTAGCTAGATAAGTCAGCTAGTTAAATCAGCTGGCTAGCCAGTTGCCTAGCTGAGTAGCTAGCTAGCTGATCAGCTGACTAGTCAGTTGGCTAGCTAGATAAGTCACCACATTAAGTCAGCTCGCTTGTCAGCTGGTTAGGTAAGTAGCTAGGTAGTGAAGTCACCTGGCAAGTCAGCAGGCTACATAGGTAGCTAGGCAGTTAAGTCAGTTGACTAGCCAGCTGACAAGCTAGTTAAGTCAGCTAGTTAAGTCAGCTGGCTAGCCAGCTGGCTAACTGAGTACTTAGCTAGTAAAGTCAGTCATCTAGCCAACTGGCTAGTTAGTTAAGTTGCCTAGTTCAGCCAGCTGTCTAGCCAGCTGACTAGCTATGCAGCAAGCTAGTTAAATGAGCTGGCTAGCAAGCATGCCAGCTACTTAAGTCAGCTAGATAAGTCAGCTGGCTAGTCAGCAGACTAGCTAGGTAGTGAGCTAGTTAAGTCAGTTCTCTAGCCAGCTGGCTAACTAATTAAGTCATCTAAATAAGTAAGCTGGCTAGCCAGCTGGCTAGCTAGGTAGAGAACTAGTTAAATCAGATGGCTAGCCAGTTGACTAACTAGTTAAGTCAGCTAGCTGAGTCAGCAGGCTAGCCCATTGGCTAGCTCGTTAAGTCAACCAGTTACATCTACTGGCTAGCCAGCTGGCTAACTAGGTAGCAAGCTAGTTAAATCAGCTGGCCAGCCAGCAGGCTAGCTAGTTAAGTCAGTTAGTTAATTCAGTTGGCTACACAGCTGGCTAGTTATGATGCTTCCTAGATAAATCAGCTGGCTAGTCACATGGATATTTGATTAAGTCTGCTAGTTAAGTCAGCTGGCTAGCCAGCTAGCTAGCTAGTTAACTCAGCTAGTAAAGTCAGCTGGCTAGCAGGATTACTAGCTGGTTAAGTCAGGTATTTAATTCAGCTGGACAGCCAGCAGGCTAGCTAGGTAGCTAGCAAGTTAAGTCAGCTGGCTAGTCAGCTGGCTAACTTGTTATGTCAGCTAGTTAAGTGAGTTGGTTATCCAGCTCTCTAGCTAGGTAGTTGTCTAGTTAAGTCTGCTGGCTAGCCAGCTCGCTAGCTCATTAAGTCATGTAATTAAGTCAGCTGGCTATCCAGTTGGCTAGCTAGGTAGTTAGGCAGTTAAGTCAACTGGCTAGTCAGCTGGCTAGCTAGTTAAGTCAGCTAGTTATGTCAGTTGGCTAGCCAGGTGGCTAGATAGATACCTAGCTAGTTAAGTCAGCTGTCTAGCTAGCTGGCTAGCTAGGTACTTAGCAAGCTAAGTCAGCTGTCTAGCCAACTGGATAGCTAGTTAAGTCACCTAGTGAAGTCAGCTCTCTAGACAGCTGACTAGCTATGTAGCATGCTATTTAACTGAGTTGGCTAGCAAGCAGGCCAGCTAGTGAAGTCAGCTAGATAAGTCATCTGGCTAGCCAGCAGACTAGCTAGATAGTGAGCTAGTTAAGTCAGTTCACTAGCCAGCTGGCTAGCAAGGTAGAGAACTATTTAAGCCAGCTGGATAGCCAGCTGGTGAAGTATTTAAGTCAGCTAGTTGAGTCAGCATGCTTGCCAACTGGCTAGCTCGTTATGTCAACTAGTTGTGTCAACTGGCTGGCCAGCTGGCTAGCTATGTAGCAAGCTTGTTAAGTCAGCCAGCCAGTCAGCAAGCTAGCTAGTTAAGTCAGCTAGTTAATTCAGTTGGATAAACAGCTGGCTAGCTATGATGCTAGCTAGATAAATCAGCTGGATAGCCAACTGGCTATCTGGTTAAGTCCTCTAGTTAAGTCAGCTGGGTACCCAGGTGGCTAGCTAGTTAACTCAGCAAGTAAAGTCAACTGGCTAGCAGGCTTGTTACCTGGTTAACTCAGGTATTTAAATCAGCTGGCCAGCCAGCAGGCTAGTTAGGTAGCTAGCTAGTTAAGTCAGATGGCTAGCCAGCCAGCTACCTAGTTAATTCAGTTAGTTGAGTCAGTTGGCTTACCTGCCGTATAGCTGGTTAAGTCAGCTAGTTAAGTCGAGTGGCTACACAAATGGCTAACTAGTTAGCTAATGAGTTATGTCAGCTGGTTAACTCAGCTATCTTTCTAGTAGGCTAACGAGTTAAGTCAGCTGCATAAGTTGCTAGCTAGATAGCTAACGAATTAACTCTGCTAGTTAAGTCAGTTAGCTAGCTAGTTATCTAACGTGTTAAGAGACCTTGCTTAGCCAGTCAGCTAACTAGTTAGCTAACGAGTTAATCAGCTAGCTAAGTCAGCTAGATAACTTGATAGCTAACTAGTTGTCAGCTACAAAATTCAGCCAGCTTGCTAGTTAAGTCAGCCAGCCAAATCAGCTAGTTAAGACCACTAGCTAACTATTTAAGTCAGTTAGCTAAGTCAGGAAGTTAAGTCACCTAGGTATCTAGTTAGCTAACAAGCTAAGTCAGTTGTTTAATTCAGCTAGCTAGCTAGTTGGCTAACTAGCTAAGTCAGCTGGTTAAATCAGATAGCTAGCTATTTGGCTAACTAGTTAAGTCAGCTGGTTAAATCAGCTGGCTCACTAGTTAGCTAAAGAGTTATTTTGGCTGGTTGCCTCTGCTTGCTAGTTAGTTAGCTAACGAGTTTAGTCAGCTGGTTGAGTCAGCTGGCTAGTTAGTAAGTTAACGAGTTAAATCAGCTGGGTGAGTCAGCTGGCTACCTAGTTGTCCAACGAGTTAGGTCAGCTTGTTGTGTCAGCAGGCTAGCTAGTTAGTTAAAGAGTTAAGTTAGCTGGTTAAGTCAACTATCTAGCTAGTTAGCTAATGAGATATTTCAGTTGGTTAAGTCAGCTGGCTAGCTCGTTAGCTCTCGAGTTAAGTCAGCTGGTGAATTCAGTTGGCTGGCTCTTTAGCTAAAAAGTCAGTTGAAGTCAGATGGCTAGCTCGTTAGCTAACGAGTTAAGTCAGCTGGTGAAGTCAGCTAGCTAGCTCATTAGCTAAAGAGTTAAGTCAGCTGGTGAAGTGAACTAGTTAGTTACTTAGCTAATGAGTTAAGTCAGCTATTTAAGTCAGCTAGCTAACTAGTAAGCTACGAGTTAAGTCAGTTGGTTAAGTCAGCTAGCTAGCTAGATAGCTAAAGCGATAATTCAGCTTAATAAGTCAGCTAGATAACTAGTTAGTTAACCAGTTAAGCCATCTAGTTAAGTCAACCAGCTAGCTAGTTAGCTAATGGGTTAAGTCAGCTGGTTGAGACAGCTAGCTAGCTTGTTAGCTAATGAGTTGTCAGCTAATTAAGTCAGCTATCTAGCACGTTAGCTAACAAGTAAGCTAACTCGTTAGCTAGATGGCTAAGTCAGCTAGCTAGCTGGGTAGCTAACCATTTAAGTCAGCTGGTTAGTTAGGTAGCTAGCTAGTTAGCTAACAATTTAAGTCAGCTAGCTAGCTAGGTAGCTAGGTAGATAGATAAGTACTTAAGTCAGCTGGCTAGCTAGGTAGCTAGCTAGTTAAATCAGCAAGTTAAGTCATTTAGCTAGCTAGTAAGTCAACTAGTTACATCAGCTCGCTAGCCAGCTAGCTAGCTAGGTAGGTAGCTAGATATGTCAGCTGGCTAACAAGCTGGCTAGCTAGTTAAGTCAGCTAGTTAAGTCAGTGGGTTAGCCAGCGAGATATCTACATAGATAGCTAGTTAATTCAGCTGGCAAGCAACCTAGCTAGTTCACTAAGTCAGCTAGTTAAGTCAGCTGGCTAGCCAGATAGCTATGTAGGTATTTAGCTAATTAAGTCAGCTTGCTTGCCAGTTGCCTTGCTAGTTAAGTCAGCTAACTAAGTCAGCTGGCTAACCAGCTGGCTAGGTAGGTAGTTAGCTAGTTAAGTCAGCTGGCTAGCCAGTTGGCTAGCTAGTTATGTCAGATAGTTAAGTCAACTGGCTAGCCAGCTGGCTTGGAGGTACCTAGATATTTAAGTCAGTTGGCTAGTAAGCTGACAAACTAGTTAAGTCAGCTAATTTAGTTAAGTCAGCTGGCTAGCTCGTTAGCTTGCCACCTGGCCAGCTAGGTAGCTAGCTATTAAGTTAGCTGCCTAGCCAGCTGAGTAATTCATTAAGTCACCTAGGTAGGTAACTAGCTAGTTAAGTCAGCTTGTTAGCCAGCTGGCAAGCTAGGTAGCTTACTAGTTAGGTCAGCTGGATAGACAGGTGGCTAGCAAGTTAAGTCACCTAGTTAAGCCAGCTGGCTAGCCAGCTGACTAGTTATGTATGAAGCTAGTTAATTGAGTTGGCTAGCAAGCAGGCCAGTTATTAACTTGAGCTGGATAGCTGGTTAAGTCAACTAGTTAAGTCAGCTGCCTAGCCAGCTGGCTAGCTAGTTAAGTCACCTAGGGAGCTAGCTAGCTAGTTAAGTCAGCTGGATACTCAGCTGGTAAGCTAGGTAGCTTGCTAGTTAAGTCAACTGGCAAGACAGCTTGCTAGCATGTTAAGTCACCAAGTTAAGTCAGCTGGCTAACTGGATAAGCCAGATAGTTAAGCCAGATGACTAGCCAGCTGGCAGCAGGTAAAGTCAGATAGTTAAGTCAGCTGGCTAGCCAGCTGGCTAGCTGGTTGAGTCAGCAAGTTAAGTCAGCTGGCCAGTGAGTTGGGTAGCTAGATTGGAAGCTAGTTAAGTCAGATGTCTAGCAAGCTGGCTAGCTAGTAAAATAACCTAGCTAATTCAGCTGGCTAGCCAGCTGGCTAGTTATGTACCAAGCTAGTTATTTGAGCTCTCTAGCAAGCAAGCCAGCTAGTTAAGCAAGCTAGATAAGTCAGCTGGCTAGCTAGGTAGAGAGCTAGCTAAGTCAGCTGACTAGCCAGCTGTCTAACTAGTTAATTCAGTTAGTTGAGTCTGCAGGCTAGCCAACTGGCTAGCTGGTTAAGACAACTAGTGTAGTCAGCTGGCTAGCAAGCTGGCTAGCTGGTTAAGTAAGCTACGTAAGTCAGCTGATTAGTCAGTGGCTATCTAGGTAACAAGCTAGTTAATTAAGCTGGTTAGGAATCAGACCAGCTAATTAATCAGCTAGTTTAGTCAGTTGGCTAGCCAGGTGGCTGGCGAGGTAGCAAGCTAGTTATGTCAGCTGGCTAGCCAGTTGGTGAGCCAATTAAGTTGGCTAACTAAATAAGCTGTCTAGCCAGGTGGCTAGCTAGTTATCAAGCTAGTTAAGTCAGCTGGTAAGACAGCTGGCTAACTAGTTAAGACAGCTAGTAGAATCAGCTGGCTAGCCAGCTGGCTAGCTGGTTAAGTCAGCTAGTTAAGCAAGCTGGCTAGCCAGCTGGCTTGGTAGCTAGCTAGTTAAATAAGCTGGCTAGTCAGCTGGCTTGCTCATTATGTCAGATAGTTAAGTGAGCTGGCTAACCAGCTGGCTAGCTAGTTAAGTCAGATCATTAATTCAGCAGCCTAGCCAGCTGGCTAGCCATTTAAAAAGCTAGTTAAGTCACCTGGTTGGCTAGGCAGTTAGCTAGTTAAGTCAGATAGTTAAATCACATGGCTAGCTAGTTGTCAGCTAGTTAAGTCAGCTGGCCAGCCAGCTGGCTAGCTAGGTAGCTGGGCAGCTATGTCAGGTGGCTAGCCAGTAGGCTAGCTATTTAAGTCAGCTTGTTAAGCCAGCTGGCTAGCCAGTAAGCTAGCTTGTTAAGTAACCTAGTTAAGGTAGCACACTAGCCAGTGGGTTACCTAGGCAGCTAAGTAGATAAGTCAGCTGGCAAGCCAGCAGGCTACGTAGGTAGCTAGCTAATTAAGTCTGCTGACTAGCCAGCAAGCTAGCTAGTTATGTCAGCTTGTTAAGACTGCTGGCTTCCAGCTATCTAGCTAGGTAGCTAGCTAGATAAGTCTACTGGCTAGCCAGATGGCTAACTGGTTAATTCAGCTAATTAAGTCAGCTGGCAATCCAGCTGGCTAGCTATGCATCTAGGCAGTGAAGTCAGGTGGCTAGTCAACAGGCTAGCTAGTCAAGTCAGCTAGTTAAGTCAGCTGGCTAGCCAGGTAGTGAGCTAGTAAATTCATCTGGCTAGCCAGTTGGCTGACTAGTTAAGTTAGCTAGTTGATAGAGTTGTCTAACCAACAGGCTAATTAGTTAGGTCAGCTAGTTAAATCAGCTGGCTAACCAACCAGATGGCTAGCTATTTTAGTCAGCTTAAGTCAGTTGCCTAGCCAGATGGCTAGCTAGTTAAAATGCTAGTTAAGTCAGATGGCTAGCCAACAGGCTAGCTCGTTATTTCAGCTAGTTAAGTCAGTTGGTTAGTTAGGTAGCTAGCTAGTTAAGTCTGCTAATTAAGTCAGATAGCTGGCTAGTTAAGTCAGCCACTTAAGTCAGCTTGCTAGCTAGATAACTAGCTAGGTAGCTAGCTAGTTAAATCACCTAGTTAAGTCAGTTTGCTTGCTTGGGAGCTAGCTAGTTAAGTTAGATGGTAGCTAGCTAAGACAGCTAGCTAAGTCAGCTGGCTAGCCAGTAGCCTAGCTGGGTATCTAGCTACTTAATTCAGCTGGCTAGCCAGCTGGATAGCAAGTTATGTGTCCTAGATAAGTCATCTCGCTAGACAGCTGGTTAGATATGTAGCTAGGTAGTTAAGTCAGCTGGCAAGCCAGCGGGCTGTGTTGGTAGTTAGTTAGCTAAGTCAGATGACTTAGCAGCTGCCTAGCTAGTTATGTCAGCTAGTTAATACAGCTATCCAGCTGGCTGGTTATGTAGCTAGCTAAATTGGCTGGCTATTCAGCTGGATAGCTAGGTAGCTAGGCAGTTAAGTTTGCTGGTTAGCCAGCTGACTAGCGAGTTAAGTCAGTTAGTTAAGTCATCTGGGTAGGCAACTAGATAGCTAGGTAGCTAGCAAGTTAATTCAGCAGTCTAACCATCTGGCTAACTAGTTAAGTCACATAGTTAAGTCAGCTGGCTAGTCAGCTGGCTAGCTAGGTAGCTAGCTAGTTAAATCAGCTGGCTCACCAGCTGACTAGCTAGTTAAGTCAGCTGGCTAGCCAGCAGGTTAGCTGGGTAGTTCGATAGTTTAGTCAGCTGGCTAGCCAGCTGATTGCATTTTAAGTCAGCTAATTAAGTCAGCTGGGTAGCCAGCTGGCTTACTAGGTAGCTAGTTATTTAAGTCAGCTGGCTAGCCAGCTGGCTAGCTATTTAAGTCAGTTGGCAGGCCAACTGGCGAGCTACATAGCAGCCTACCTAAATCAGCTGGCTAGCAAGCAGGCCATCTATTTATGTCAGCTATTATGTCACCTGGCTAGCTAGTTGGCTAGCTGGATATCAAGCTAGTTCTGTCAGCTGACTTACCACCTGGCTAGCTAAATAAATCATCTAGGTAAGTCAGAGGCCTCGCCAGTTGGCTAGCCAGGTAGCGAGCTAGTAACATCAGCTGGCTAGCCCCCTGGCTAACTAGTTAAGTCAGTTAGCTGAGTCAGCAGGCTAACCAGCTGGCTAGCTGGTTAAGTCAGTTAGTTAAGTCAGCTGGCTAGCTATTGGGCTAGCTAGGTAGTTTGCTAGTTATGTCAGTTGCATAGCCAGCTGGTTAGTTGGTTATTAACTAGTCAATCAGCTAGCCGGACTACTGGCTCACTAGGTAACTAGCTAGTTAAGCCCACTGGCAAGTCAGCTGGCTAGCTAGTTAAGTCAGCTAGTTAAGACAGATTGCTAACCAGCTGGCTAGCTAGTTAAGTAAGCTCATTAATTCAGCGGTGTAGACAGCTGGCTAGCCATTTAAAAAGATAGTTATGTCAACTGGCTAACTAGGCAGTTAGCTAGTTAAGTCAGTTATTTATGTCAGCTGGCCAGCCACCTGGCTAGCTAGGTAACTGGGTAGCTAAGTCAGGTGGCTAGCCAGCAGGTTAACTAGTAAAGTCAGCTAGTTAAGCCAGCTCGCTAGCCAGCTTACTAGCTATGTAGCTAGCTAGTTAAGTCAGTTGGCTAGCAAGCAGGCCATTTAGTTAAGTCAGCTAGTTAAGTCAGCTGGCTAACCAGCAAGGTAGCTAGGTAGCAAGCTAGTTAATTGAGTTGGCTAGCTAGTTAAGGAAGCTACTTGAGTGAGCTGGCTAACAAGCTGGCTAGCTGGTTAAGTCAGCTAGTTTATTAAGCTGGCTAGCTAGATTGCTAGCTAGGTAGCTAGCTAATTAACTCAGCTGTCTAGCCAGCTGGCTAGTTGGTTAAGTTAGCTAGTTAAGTCAGCTAACTTGCCAACTTTCAGGTTAGTTTGTGGATAGCTAGTTAAGCAGCTGGCGAGCTAGTTAAGTCAGATGGCTAACCAGGGGTATAGCTCGTTATTTCAGCTAGTTAAGTCAGCTGGCTAGCTAAGTAGTTAGGCAGTTAAGTCAGCTAGTTAAGTCAGATAGCTAACTAGTTAAGTCAGATAGTTAAGTCAGTTGGCTTTCTAGATAGCTAGTTAGGTAGCCAGCTAGCTAAATCAGCTAGTTAACACAGTTGGTTAGCCAGATAGGTAGCTAGTTAAGTCTGCTAGCTTTGTCGGCTAGCTAGCTAATAAACTCAGCTAGTTAAGTCAGCTGGCTAGCCAGCTGGTTAGCAAGTTATTTTACCTAGTTAATTAAGCTAATTAGCCAGATGGTTAGTGAGGTAGCTAGGTAGTTAATTAAGCTGGCAAGCCAGCAGGCTCTTTAAGTAGCTGCCTAGTTATGTCACCTGTCTAAGCAGCATCTTAGCTTGATATGTCAGCTAATTAAGTCAGCTGGCTTGCAAGTTGGATAGCAATGTAGCTACCTAGTTAAATCAGTTGTCTATCCAGCTGGCTAGCAAGGTAGCTAGGCATATAAGACAGCAGGTTAGCTAGCTTGCTAGCTAGTTAAGTCTGTTAGGAAAATCAGCAGTCTAACAGGTTAAGTCAGGTAGTTAATTAAGCTGGTAGCCAGCTGGCTATATAGGTAGCTAGCTAGTTAAGTCAGTTGGCTAGCCAGGTGGCTAACAAGTTAAGCCAGATCATTAATTCAGCTGGCTAACCAGCTGGCTAGCTAGGTAGCTAGATATTAAAGTCAGCTGGCTAGTCATCTTGCTAGCTGGTTAAATCACCTAGTTAAGTCAGCTGGACAGCCAGATGGGTAGCTAGCTAAGTAAGCTGGTTAAGTCATCTGGCTAGCCAGCTGTCTAGCTGGTTAAGTCAGTTAGTTAAGATGGCTAGCCAGCTGGCTAGCTAGGTAGCTATCTAGTTAAGTCAACTGGCTAGCCAGATGACTATCTAGTTAAGTCAGCTAGTTAAGTCAGCTGGGTATTCAGCTGGCTAGCAAGGTAGCGAGCTAGTTAAATCAGCTGACTTGCCAGATGGCTAACTAGTTAAGTCAGCTAGTTGAGTCATCTGGCTAACTAGCTGGCTAGCTGGTTAGGTCAGCTAGTTAAATCAGCTGGCTAACCAGTAGTTTAGCTAGGTAGCTAGCTTGTTGTGTCTACTCTTTACTCAGGTTGCTAGCTGGTTAAGTTAGCTAGTTAAGTCAGATAGCTAACCACCTGGCTAGCTAGATAGCCAGCTAGTTAAATCAGCTGGCAAGCCAACTGTCTAGCTAGTTATTTCAGCTAGTTAAGTCAGCTGGCTAACCGGCTGGCTAAATAGTTACATCAGCTCATTAAATCAGATGGCTAGCCAGATGGCTACCTAGTTAAAAAACTAGTTAAATCAATGGCTAGCCAGCTGGCTAGCTAGTTACTTCAGCTACTTATGTTAGCTGGCTAGCTGGGTTGCTAGCTACTTAAGTCAGCTAGTTATGTCAGCTAGCGAGCTAGTTAAGTCAGCTAGTAATATCAGCTGGCTAACTCCATTGCAAGCTACTTACCTAGCTAGTTAAGCCAGCTAGTTAAATCAACTGGCTAGTTAGGTAGCTAGCTAGTTAAGTCAACTAGTTAGGTCATCTGGCTAGTAAGCAGTCTAGCTGGGTAGCTAGCTCGTAAACTCAGCTGGTTAGCCAATTGGCTAACTTGTTAAGTAACCTAGATAAGGCAGCTCACTAGCTGGCTGGTTACCTAGGTAGCTAAGTAGATAAGTCAGCTAGTAAGCCAGCAGGCTGCATAGGTAGCTATCTAGTTAAGACTGTTGGCTATCCAGCTACTTGCTAGTTATGTCAGCTAGTTAAACCAACTGGCTTCCAGTTGTCTAGTTATGGAAGCTAGCTAGATAGGCCTACTGGCTAGCCAGATGGCTAACTGGTTAATTCAGCTAATTAAGTCAGCTGGCTATCCAGCTAGCTAACTAGGTAACTTGGCAGTTAAGTCAGGTTGCTAGTCAACAGGCTAGCTAGTCAAGTCAGCTAGTTAAATTAGATGGTAGCTAGTTAAGTCAGTTAGTTAAGTCACCTGGCTAACCAGTAGCCTATCTGTGTATCTAGCTAGTTAAGTCAGCTGGCTAGCCAGCTGGATAGCAAGTTATGTCTCCTAGATAAGTCAGCTCTCTATCCAGCTGGTTAGATATGTCATTAGGTAGTTAAGTCAACTGGCAAGTCAGCGGACAGTGTAGGTAGCTAGTTAGTTACGTCAGATAGCTAAGTATCTGCCTAGCTAGCTATGTCACCTAGTTAATACAGCTGGCTATCCAGCTGGCTGACTAGGTAGCTAGCTAGTTAAATCAGCTGGCTATCCAGCTGGATAGCTAGGTAGCTAGGCAGTTAAGTTAGCTGGTTAGCCAGATGGCTAGCTAGTAAAGACAGTTAGTTAAGTCAGCTGGTTAGGCAGTTGGATAGCTAGGTAGCTAGCAAGTTAAGTCAGCTGGCTAGCCAGCTGGCTAGCTAGTTAAGTTTCCTAGTTATGTCACCTGGCTAGCCAGCTGGATACCTAGGTAGCTAGCTAGTTAAGTCAGCTAGAGCTAGTTAGGTCAGCTGTGTAGCCAGCTGGCCAGCTAGTTAAGTCACCGAGTTACATCAGCTGGCTAGTCAGTTGACTAGTTAGGTTACTTGCTAGTTAAGTCAGCTGGTTAGACTGCTGGCTAACTAGTTAAGTCACCAAGTTAATTCAGCTGGCTAGCCAGTTTGCTAGCTATGTACCCAGCTAGTTAATTGAGCTGTCTAACAAGCAGGCCAGCTGGTTAAGTTAGCTAGATAAGTCAGCTGGCTAGCCAGCAGGCTAGATAGATAGTGAGCTAGTTAAGTCAGTTCGCTATCCAACTGACTAGCTAATTAAGTCAGCCAATAAATCAACTGTTTAGCCAGCTGGCTAGCTAGGTAGTGAGCTACTTAAGTTAGCTGGCTTGCAAGCTAACTAGTTAAGTCAGCTAGTTGAGTCAGCTGGCTAACCAGCTGGCTAGCTGGTTAAGTCAGCTAGTAAAGTCAGCAGGCTAGCCAGCTGTTTAACTAGGTAGCTACCTTGCTTTGTTAGCTGTTTAGCCAGCTGGTTAGCTGATTAAGTTAGCTAGTTAAGTTGTCTAGCTATCCAACTGGCTAGCTAGGTAGCCAGCTAGTTAAGTCAGCTGGCAAGCCAGCTGGCTAGCTATTTAAGTCAGCTATTTAAGTCAGCTGGCTAATGAGCTAGCTAGCTGGATAAGTCAGCTCATTAAATCTGTTGGATAGACAAATGTCTAGCTAGTTAGAAAACTAGTTAAGTCAGATAGGTAGCCAGCTGGCTAGCTAGGTATTTCAGCTAGCTAAGTCAGCTGGCTAGCCAGATAACTAGCTAGTTAAGTCAGCAGGCAATGTCAGCCAGCTAGTTAAGTCAGCAAGTTAGGTCAGCTGGCTAGCTAGATAGATAGCGAGGTAGCTAGCTTGCAAAGCCAGCTAGTTAAGTCATCTGGCCAGCTAGGTAGCTACTAGTTAAGTCAGCTGGCTAGCTAGTTTAGTCAGCTAGTTAGGTCACCTGACTAGTCAGTTTCCTACCTGGGTAGCTAGCTAGTTTTGTCAGTTGTATAGCCAGATGGCTAGCTAGTTTAATAATCTAGTTATGTCAGCTCATTAGGCAGCTGGTTACTTACGTAGCAAGGTAGTTAAGTCAACTGGCAAGCCAGTGGTCTATGTAGGTAGCTAGCTAGTTAAATCAGTTGGCTAGTCAACTAGCTATCTATTTATGTCAGCTAGTTAATTCAGCTGGATATCCAGCTGTCTAGCTAGGTAGCTAGCTAGTTAAGTCTACATGCTAACCAGCTTGTTAGATGGTTAAGTCAGCTAGTTAACTCAGCTGGCTAGCCAGCTGGCTAGCTAGTAAATTCAGCTAGTAAATCAGTTGCCTAGCCAGTTGGCTAGCTAAATAGCTAGCAAGTTCAGTCTGCTGACTATCCAACTGGCTATGTAGTTAAGTCAGCTGTTAAGTCAGCTGACTATCTAGCTGGCTAGGTAGTTAACTCAGTTAGTTAAATCAGATGGATAGTAAGCTGGGTAGCTAGTTTATTCAGCTAGTTAACTCAACTGGCTAGCCAGCTGGCTATCTAGGTAGCAAGCTAGTTATTTCAGCTTGTTATCAAGCAGGCAAGCTAATTAATTTGCTAGTTTAGTCAGCTGATTAAACAGCTGGTTAGCTAGATAGCGAGCTAGTTAAGTCAAGTGGCTAGCCAGCTGGCTATTTAATTAAGTCGGCTAATTAATCAGCCGTCTAGCCAGGTGGTTTGATATGCAGCGAGCCAGTTGAGTCAGCTGGCTAGCCAGTTGGCTAACTAGTTAAGACAGCTAGTTCAGTCAGCTGGCTAGCCTGCTGGCTAGCTGGTTAAGTCAGCTAGTTACATCAATGACTCGCCAGGTGGATAGCTACATAGCTAGCTTTTTAAGTTAGCTGTCTTCCCATCTGGCTTATTGTTTAATTTTGCTAGTTAAGTCAGCTGGATAGTCAGATGGCTAGTTATCTAGCTAGTTAAGACAGCTAGCTAGACAGCTGGCTATATAGTTAAGTCAGTTTGTTATGTTAGGTGGCTAACCAGTTGGCTAGTGAGTTAAGTCAGCTCATTAAGTCAGCTGGATAGCTAGCTGGCTAGGTATTTAAAAAATTAGTTATGTCAAATGGTAAGCCAGCTGACTAGTTGTGTCAGCTAGTTAAGTCAGCTGGCTAGATAGGAAGCTAGCTAGTTAAGTCACCTACTTACGTCAGCTGGCTAGCCAGCTGGTTATCTAGGTAGCTAGCTAGTTAAGTCAGCTGGCAAGCCAGCGGGCTTCATTGATAGCTAGCTAGTAAAGTCAGCTGGCTCATCAGCTGACTTTCTAGTTAAGTGAACTAGTTTACTCAGGTGGCTAATCACCTGGTTAGCTAGGTAGCTAGTCTGTTAATCAGCTGGGTAGCAAACAGGCCAGCAAGTTGTCATCTAGTTAATTCAACTGTCTAGCCAGCAAGCTAGCTATGTAGCGAGCTACTTAAGTCCATGGGCTAGCCAGCTGGCTAACTAATTAAGTCATCTAGTTAAGTCAGCTTGCTAGCCAGCTGGCTAGCTAGGTATATAGGCAGTTAAGTCAGGAGGCTAGCCAGCAGGCTAGCTAATTAATTCAGGTAGATAAGTCAGCTGACTAGCCAGTTTGCTAGTTAGGTAACAAGCTTGTTAAGTCAGATTGTGAGCCAGCTTGCTAACTAGTTAAGTCAGCTTGTTGAGTGAGCTGGCTAACAAACTGGCTAGCTGGTTAAGTCAGCTAGTTAAGTCAGCTGGCTATCCAGTTGGCTAGCTAGGTAGTTATATAGTTAACTCAGCTGTCTAGTCAGCTGCATAGCTGGCTAAGTTAGCTAGTTAACTCAGGTAGCTAGCTAACTGGCTTATTAAGTAACTAGCTTGTTAAGCAGCTGGCTAGCTGGCTGAATAGCTAGGTAGTTATCAAGTCACGTCTGCTTGCTAGTGGTCTGGCTGGCTCGATAAGTCAGCTAGTTAAGTCAACTGGCTAGCCAGCTGGCTAGCTAGGTACCTAGTTAGTTAAGTCAGTTGGCTAGCCAGCTAGCTAGCTAGGTAGTTATCAAGTCATGTCTGCTAGCTAGCAGTCTGGCTGGCTCTATAAGTCAGCTAGTTAAGTCAGTTGGCTAGCCAGCTGGCTAGCTACGTAGCTAATTAGTTAAGTCAGTTGGCTTGCCGGCTGGCTAGCTAGTTAAGTCAGCTGGTTAAGTCATCTGGTGTGCCGGCTGGTGGCTGGAAAGGTAAGCTGGCTGGTTAGCAGACTGGCCACGTAGATGGCTAGCTAAATAAGTCACTGTCTAGCCGGCTAACCAGCCGGGTTGCTAGCTAGTTAAGCTAGCTGGTTAGCCATCTGGCCTGCCAGCAGACTGGCTAGTTAAGCCGACTGGCTATCTGAGTGGCCAGCCTCCAGGCTGCCTATTTAAGCTGACTGGCTAGCCGTCTAGCCATCCAGGTAGCAAGCTAGTTAATTCAGCTGGCTAGCCAGCTAGCCTGCCAACTAGCTAGTAAGCTATTTAGCTAAGTCAGCTAGCAAGTCAGCTAACTATTCAGCTAGCTAGTTAAGTCAGCTAGTTAATCAGCTTGCTAGTCAGCTAGCTAGTTAAGTCAGCTAGCTAGTCAGCTAGATAGTTAAGTTGCTAACCAGCTTACTAGCCTGTCAGCTAGCTAGTTAAGTCACCTAGCTAGTCAGCTTGCTAGTTAAGTCAGCTAGCAAATCAGCTCATTACTTAGCTAAATAGTCAGCTAGCAACTCAGCTAGCAGGTCAACTAAGTAGTGGGCTCGCTTGCTTGCTCACTAACTAGTCTGCTCACATGCCTGCCAACAGGTCAGAAAAGTAGTCGTCTCGCTTGCCAGCCAACAGGTCAGTTAAGTAAATGACTCACTCGCCAGCCAACAGTTCAGCTAACTATTTTGCTCACTGGCCTGCCGACTAGTTAAAGCAGCTGACCGGTCAACTCACTCCCCAGTCAACTAGGTAAGGCAGCTCACCAGTTGGCTCACTCACCGGCTGACTAGATAAGTCTTCTGACCAGCCTGCTCACGTATCAGCTGACTACTCAAGTCAGCTGTCCAGTCGGCTCACTCACTGACTGACTATTTAAGTCAGCTGACAAGTCGGCTCACTCACTAGCCTACTAGTTAAGTCAGCTGATCAGTCGGCTCACTTGCCAGCTGACTAGTTAAGTCAGCTGACATGTTGTCTCTCTCACCAGCTGACTAGTTAAGTCAGCTGACTTGTCGACTCACTCACCAGTCGACTAGTTAAGTCAGCTTACCTGTAGGCTCACTCACTGGCCGACTAGTTAAGTGACCTAACCAGTCAGCCGGCTAGTCTGCCAACTACTTAAGTCAGCTAATCAATCAGAAGACTTGGCCAACTAGTCTGCCGACAAGTAAGGTCAGCTAGCTAGTCGGTGGACTATTTAGGTCGCCTAACTAGTCAGCTAACTAGTCATCCGACTAATTAGCCAGCAAACAAGTTAACCGGGCTAACTAGTCAGCAAAAAGTCAGTCAACTAGTTAACCCCGAAAACTAGTCAGCCGACAAGTCGGCCAACTTGTTAAGCCAACTAACATGTCTGCCGACTAGTCAGCCAAGGTGTTAAACAAGCTAACTAGTCAACCAAATCATTAGTCAACTAGTTAAGTCACCTAGCTAACTCTTTATCCAACTAGTTATATCAGCTAGCTAGCTTGTTAACATCTAGTTAAGACAGTTAGCTAACTCGTTAACCAAGTTAATTCAGTTAGCTATTTCATTAGCCAACTAGTTATGTAAGTTAGCTAAGTCAATTAGCTAACTCATTACCCAGCTAGTTAAGTCAGCTAGCTACGTCAGCTAGCTCACTAGTTAGCTATCTATTTAAGTCAGCTAATTAAGTCTGCTACCTAACTAGTTAGCTAACTAGCTAAGTCAGCTGGTTATTCAGATAGCTAACTAGTTAAGTCAGCTAGTCATTCAGATAGCTAACTAGTTAGCTAACTATTTTAATTCTGCTAGTTAATTCAGCTAGATAACTAGTTTAGTCAGCCAGTTAAGTCAGCTAGCTAATTTGTTAAGTCAGCTAGCTAAGTCAGCTACTTAAGTCAGTTTTCTAACTATTTGAGTCAGTTGGTTAACTCAGCTAGCTAGCTAGATAGCTAATGGGTTAAATCACCAGGTTGAGTCAGTTAGCTAACTAGTTAGCTAATGGAATAAGTCAGCAGGTTGAGTCAGCTAGCTAGCTAGTTAGCTAAAGGGTTGAGTCAGCTGGTTGAGTCAGATAGCTAGCTAGTTATCTAATGAGCTAAGTCAGCTTGATGAGTCAGCTAGCTAGCTAGTTAGCTAATGAGTTACATCAGCTGCTTGAATCAGCTAGCTAACTCATTAGCTAATGAGTTAAGTCAGTTGATTATTCAGCTAGCTAGCACGTTAGGTAATGAGTAAGCTAACTAGTTAGCTACCTGGTTAAGAGAGATAGCTAGCTAGGTAGCTAACTATTTAAGTCAGCTGGTTAGTTAGGTAGCTAGCTAGTTAGCTCACTATTTAAGTCAGCTGGCTACCTACCTAAATCAGTTGGCTAGCTAGGTACCTAGCTAGTTCAGTCAGTTAGTTAAGTCAATTGGCTGACCAGTTGGCTAGTTAGGAATTGAGCATGTTAAGTCAGTTAGCTTGACAGCTGGATAGCTAATTAAGTCAGCTAGTTAAGTCAACTGGTTAGCCAACTGGCAAGCTAGGAAGAGAGCTGGTTAAGTTAGCTGGATAGCCAGCAGGATAACAAGTTAAGTCAGCTAGTTGAGTCAGCTGGCTAGTCAGCTGGCTAGCTGGTTAAACAACTAGCTAAGTCAGCTGGCTGGAAAGATGGCTAGTTAGGTAGCAAGCTAGTTAAGTCATGTGGCTAGGCATCTGCTATGTGGTTGAGTCAGCTAAATAAGTCAGCTGGCTACCAGGTCAGCTAGCTATGTAACTAGCTAGTTAAATTCGCTGACTAGCCAGCTGGCTATCTGGTTAAGTTATCTAGTTAAGTCAGCAGGCTAGCCAGTTGGCTAGCTAGTTGTCAACCTAGTTAAGTCAGCTGGATAGCCAGCTGGCTAGTTAGTTAAGTCAGCTAGTTAATATTGCTGGCTACAAAGCTGGCTAGCCTGGTAGCTAGCTAGTTAAGTCAGCTGGCCTGCAAGTTGGCTAGCTAGTTTATTCAGCCAATTAAGTCAGTTGGTTATCCACCTGTCTAGCTGAATAAGCCAGGTAGTTAAGTCAGCTGGCCAGTCAGCTGTCTATCTAGGTAGCTAGCTTGTTAAGTCAGCTGACTAGCTAGTTAAGTCAGATAGTTAATCAGCTGGCTATGTAGGTAACTAGCTAGTTAAGTCAGCTGAGTAACCGCCTGGCTAGCTAGTAATGTCAGCTAGTTAAGTCAGCTGGCTACCCAGCTGGCTAACTAGTTAAGTCAGCTAGTTGACTAAGCTGGCTAGCCAGGTGGATAGCTGTTTAAGTCAGCTAGTTAAATCAAGTGGCTTGCCAAATGGCTAGCTATGTACCTAGCTAGTTAATTCACCTGGCTAGCCAGCTGTCTAGCTGGTTAAGTTAGCTAGTAAAGAAAGAAATCAACCCACCTGCTAGCTAGGTAACTAGCTAGATAATTCTGTTGCCTAGCAAGCTGGTTAAATCAGCTAGTTAAGTCAGTTGACTTGCCACCTGGCTAGGTTGGTAGCTAGCTATATAAGTCAGCTTGCTATCCATCTGGCTAGCTGGTTAAGTCAGTCAGTTAAGTCAGCTGGCTACCCAGCTGGCTAGGAAGATAGCTAGCTAGTTAAGTCAGCTGCATAGCCACCTGGCTAATTAGTGATGCCAGCTAGTTAAGTCAGCTGGCAAGCCAACTGGCTATCTGTTTAAGTCAGGGTTTAGTCAGCTTTCTAGCCAGCTGGCCAGGTAAGTAGCTAGCTAGATATGTCTGCCTGCTAGACAGCAGGCTAGCTGGTTACATAGGCTAGTTAAGTGAGCTGGCTAGCTAGCTGGCTAGGTAGGTAGCTACCTAGTTAAGTGAGCTGACTAGCTAGCTTCCTAGCCTGTTAAGTCAGCTAGGTATGTCAGCTGGCTAGCTGGCTAGATAGGTAGCTAGCTAGTTAAGTCAGCTGGCTAGCCAGCTTGCTAGCTAGTTAAGTCTGCTAGTTAAGGCAGCTGACTTGCTGGTTAAGTCAGCTAGTTAAGTCAGCTGGTTAGCCAGCTGGCTGCATAGGTAGCTAGCTATTAAGTCAGCTGACTAGCCAGCTGGCTAACAAGTTAGGCCGCTAGTTAAGTCAGCTGCCAAGCCAGCTGGCTAGCTAGGTAGTTAGCTAATTAAGTCAGCCCTCAAGTCAGCTGGCTAGCTGATTAAGTCACCTAGTTAAGTCAGTAGGCCAGACAGCTTGCTAGCTAGTTAAGTAAGCTAGTTAAGTAATCTGGCTAGCTAACTGGCTAGGTGGCTAAGTCAGGTATTTAACTCAGATGGCAAGTCAGCTGCCTAGGTAGGTAGCTACCTAGTTAAGTGAGCTGACAGACAGCTTCCTAGCTTGTTATGTCAGCTAGGTATGTCAGCTGGGTAGCCAGCTGACTAGATAGGTAGCTAGCTAGTTAAGTCAGCTGGCTAGCCAGCTTGCTAGCTAGTTAAATCTGCTAGTTAAGGCAGCTGGCTTGCTGGTTAAGTCAGCTGGTTTAGTCAGCTGGTTAGCCAGCTTGCTAGTTAGTTAAGTAAGCTAGTTGTCATCTGACTAGCTAACTGGCTAGCTGGTTTTGTCAGTTATTTAACTCAGATGGCAAGCCAGCTCGCTAGGAAGGTAGCTATCTAGATAAGTCTGCTTGCTAGACAGCAGGCTAGCTGGTGACATAAGCTAGTAAAGTGAGCTGGCTAGCCAGCTGACTAGCATATTAAGTAAGCTGGTTAAGTCAGCTAGTTAATCACGTGGATAGCCAGCTGTTTAGCTAGATAGCTAGATAGTTAAGGCATCTGTCAAGCCAGCTGGCTAGCTAGTTAAGTCACCTAGTAAAGTCAGCTGCATAGCCACCTGGCTAGCTAGTTAACATGCTAGTTAACTCAGATGGCTAGACAACTGGCTAGCTACTTAAGTCACCCAGTTTAGTCAGCTGGCTAGCCAGCTGCCTAGCTAGTTAGCATGTTAATTAAGTCAGATGGCTAGACAACTGGCTAGCTACTTAAGTCACCCAGTTTAGTCAGCTGGCTAGCCAGTTGTGTAGCTAGGTAGCTAGCCAGTTAATTCAAATGACTAGCAAGCAGGCCAGGTATTTAAGTCATCTAGTTAAGTCAATTGTCTAGCTAGCTGGTTAGTTAGGTAGCAAGCTAGTTAAATCAGTTGTCTAGCCAGCTGGCTAGCTAATTGAGTCAGCTAGTTAAGTCAGCTGCCTAGACAGTTGGCTAGCTAGGTAGCGAGCTAGTTAAGTCAGCTGGTTACTGAGATGGCTACCTAATTAAGTCGTCTAGTTAAGTCAGCTGGCTATATAATTTGCTAGCTATGCAGTAAACTAGTTATATCAGTTGGTTAGCAAACTGACTAGTTAATTCAGTCAGGTAGTTAAGTCAGGTGGCTATCCAGCTGGATAGAGAGGTAGAGAGCTAGTTTAGTCAGCTGGCTATCAAGCTGGTTAAATAGTTAAGTCAGCTAGTTGAGTCAGGTGGCTAGTCAGTTGGCTAGCTCATTAAATCAACTAGTTATGTCATCTGGCTAGACGGCTGGCTAGCTAGGTAGCAAGCTAGTTAAGTCACCTGGCTAGCCAGCTGGTTAGTTCATATACTCAGCTAGTTAATTCAGCTGGCTACCCAGCTGGCTTGCTAGGTAACTAGCTAGTTAAGTCAGCTGGCTAGCCAGCTGGCTAGCTGCTTAATAAGCTAGTTAAGTCAGCTGGCTAGCCACCTGGCTATGTAGGTAGCTGTCTATATATGTCAGCTTGCTAGCCAGCTGGCTATCTGGTTAAGTCAGCTAGTTAAGTCAGCTGGCTAGCCAGCTTGCAAGGTAGGTAGTTTGCTAGTTAAGTCAGCTGGATAGCCACCTGGCTAGCTTGTGATGTCAACTAGTTAAGGCAGCTGGCTAACCAGCTGGCTAACTAGTTTTGTCAGCTAGTTGACTCTGCTGGCTAGCCAGTTGGATCCTGGTTAAGTCAGCTAGTTAAGTCAAGTGGCTACCCAACCGTCTAGCTAGGTAGCTAGCTAGTTATGTCAACTGGATAGCCAGCTAGCTAGCTGGTTCAGTCAGCTAGTTAAGTCAGCTAGATACCCAGCCTGCTATTTAGTTAAGTAGCAAGTTAAGTCAGCAGGCTAGCCAGCTGGCTAGCTGGTTAATTCAGTTAGTTAAGTCAGCTGGCTAGCAAGCTGTCTAGGTACTTAAGTCAGCTAGTTAAGTCAGCTGGATAGTCAGTTGGCTAGCTGGTTAATTCAGCTAGTTAACTCAGCAAACTAGCCAGCTGGCTAGTTGGTTGTCAGCTAGTTAAGTCAGCTGTCTAGCCAGCTGACTAGGTATGTAGGTAGCTAGATAAATCAATTTGCTAGCCAGCTTGCTAGTTTCTTAATTCAACTGGCTAGCCAGCTTTCTAAGTAGACAGCTAACTAGTTAATACAGCTAACTAGACAGCTGGCTAAGTAGTTATTCACCAAGTTAATTCAGCTGGTTTTCCAGTTGGCTAACTATGTAACAAGCTAGTTAACTGAGCATTTTAGCAAGCAGTCCAGCTAGTTAAGTCAGCTTGTTAAGTCAGCTGGCTAACCAGCTGGCTAGGTAGGTAGTGAGATAATTAAATCAGTTGGCTAGCTAGCCTGCTAGCTAAGTAAGTCAGCTAGATAAGTCTGTTGGTTAGCCAACTGGCCAGCTAGGTAGAGAGATTGCTAAATCAGCTGGCTAGCAAGCTGGCTAGCTAGTTAAGTCAGCTAGTTGAGTCAGCTGGTTAGCCAGGTGGCCAGCTGGTTAAGTCAGCTAGTTATGTCACCTGATCACCATCTGGCTAGCTAGGTAGAAAGTTAAGTCAGCTTGCTAGAGAGCTGGCTAGCTAGTTAATCCAGGTAGTTAAATAAACTTGTTACACAGCTGACTAGTTAGTTAGTTAGCTAGTTAATTCAGATGGATAGCCAGTTGTCTAGATTTTAAAGTCAGCTAATTATGTCTGCTCGCTAACCAGCTGGCTAGGTAGTTAAGACAGCTAATTGAGTCAGCTATCTAGCCAGAAGGCTAGCTGGTTATGTCAGCTGGTAAATCAGTTGGCCAGACATCTGGCTAGCTAGGTAGCTAGCTAGTTAAGTCAGCTGGCTAGTCAGCTGGCTAGCTGGTTAAATCAGCTAACTAAGTCAGTTGGCTAGCCAACTGGCTAGCTGGTTAATTCAGCTAGTTAAGTCAAGTGGTTAGCCAACTGGCTAGCTAGGTAGCAAGCGAGTTAAGTCTGCTGGCTAGCCAGGTGACTAGTTCATTAAGTCAGTCATTTAAGTCAGCTGGCTTCCCAGTCTGCTAGCTAGGTAACTAGCTATTTAAGTTAGCAGGCTAGCCATCTGCCTCTCTGGTTAATCAGTTAATTTAGTCAGCTCGCTAGCCAAGCAGCTAGCCAGTTAAGTCAGCTAGTTAAGTCAGATGGCTAATCAATTGGCCAGCTGGTTAAATCAGCAAGTTCATTCAGCTGTCTAACCAGGTGGCTAGGTAGGTAGCTAGCTAGATAAGTCAGACTGCTAGCCAACTGTCTATCTGGTTAAGTCAACTAGTTAATTCAGCTGACTCGCCAGCTGGCTAGGTATGTACCTAGATAGTTAAGTCAGCTGGCTAACCAGCTGGCTAGCTGGTTAAGTCAGGTTGTTAAGTCAGCTGGCTAGCCAACTGGCTAGGTAGGTATCTAGCTGGTTAAGTCAGCTGTCTAGCCAGCTTGCTAGCTTTTTAAATCAGCTAGGTAATTCAACTGGCTAGCCAGCTGGCTAGATGGGAAGCTAGCTAGTTAAGTTAGCTAGCTAGCCAGTTGGCTAGCTAGTTATGTCTTCTTGTTAAGTGAGCTGTCTAGCTCGTTTGCCAGCTAGTTGTGTCAGCAGACTAGCTCATTATCCAGCTACTTTAGTCAACTTTCTAGCTCATTAGACAGTTGCTGAGACAGGTGGCTAGCTCATTAGCCAACTTGTTGAGTTAGCTGTCTAGCTTGTTAGCCAGCTAGTTGTGTCAGCTGGCTAGCTCGCTAGCCAGCTAGTTGAGACAGCAGCCTACCACGTTAGCAACCGAGTTGAATCAGCTGGCTAGCTCGTTAGCCAACTAGTTGGGTCAGCTGGCTAGCTCCTTAGCCAACTAATTTTGTCTGCTGTCTAACTCATTAGTCAACTAGTTGAGTCAGCTGGCTAGTTCCTTAGCAAACTATTTCGGTCTGCTGGCTAACTTGTTAGCCAATTAGTTAAATCTGCTGGTTACCTCGTTAGCCAACTAGTTAAGTCAGCTGGCTAACTGGTTAGCCAACTAGTTAAGTCTGCTGGATAACTCGTCAGTCAGTTAGTTAAGTCTGCTGGCTCCCTCGTTAGCCAACTAGTTAATCATCTGGCTAACCGATTAGCCAATGAGTTAAGTCTGCTGGCAAACTCATTAGCCAACTTATTAAGTCAGCTGGCAAATTGGTTAGCCAACTAGTTAAGCCAGCTGGCTAACTAGTTAGCCAACTAGTTAAGTCTGCTGGCAACCTCGTTAGCCAACTAGTTAAGTCACTGGCTAACTCATTCGCCAACAAGTTGTCAGCTAGCTAACTCATTCACCAACTAGTTAAGTCAGCTAACTAACCCATTAGTCCTAGTTAGGACAGCTAGCTAACTCGATAGCTATATAGTTAATTCAACTAGCTAAGTCAGCAAGCTAACTCGCTAGCTAACTATTTAAGTCAGCTAGCTAAGTCAGTTAGCTACCTAATTAGCTACCTAATTAAGTCAGCTAGTGAAGTCAGTTAGACAACAATTTAGAAAACTATTTAACACAGCAAGTGAATTCTGCTGGCTAACTAGTTAGCTAACTACTTAAGTCAGCTAGTTAAGTCAGTTACCTAACTAGTTAAGTCAAGTAGTTAAGACTGCTAGGTAACGAGTTAAGTCAGATAGCTAAGTCAGCTAACAAACTAGTTAGCTAACTTGTTAAGTCAGCTACTTACATCCGCTAGCTAACTAGTTAAGACAGGTGCTTAAGTCAGCTCGCTAGCTCATTGGCTAACATTTAAGCCATCTGGTTAACTCAGCTTGCCAGCTTGTTGGCTAGCGAGTTAAGCCAGGTGGTTGAGTCAGATCACTAGCTCATTGACTAACAACTTAAGCCAGCTGGTTAAGTCAGCTAGCTAGCTCTTTGGCTAATGAGTTAAGCCAGTTGGTTTATAGAACTCACTAGCTCATTGACTAAAGAGTTAAGCCTACTGGTTAAGTCAGCTCACTAGCTCCTTGGTTAATGACTTAAACCAGCTGGTTAAGACAGCTTGCCAGCTCCTTGACTAATGACTTAAGTCAGCTGGTTAAGTCAGCTCACTATCTCCTTGGCTAATGACTTAAGCCATTTGGTTAAGTCAGCTTGCTAGTTCCTTGGTTAATGACCTAAGCCAGCTGGTTAAGTCAGCTTGCAAGCCCATTGGCAAACGAATTAAGCCCACTGGTTAAGTCAGCTCGCTAGCTCGTTGGCTAAGTATTTAGCTAGTTGGTTAAGTCAGCCTGCTATATAGTTAGGTAGCTAGTTAAGTCATCTGGCTAGCTAGATAGCTGTCTAGTTATAACTAGTTAAATCAACTGGCTAGCAAAGTAGCAGGCTAGACAAGTCAGCTATTTAAGTCAGTTGGCTAGCTATGTAGCTAGCTAGTTAAATCAGCTAGTTAAGTCAACTGGCTACCTACATAGGTCAGCAAGATAAGTCAGCTGGCTAGCCAGATGGCTAGGTAGGTAGCTAGCTAGTTAAGTCAGCAGGATAACCAGTTGGATAGCTAGTTAAGTCAGCTTGTTAAGTCAGCTGTCTAGCAAAATGGGTAGCTAGGTATCTAGCTAGTTAAGTCAGCTGGCTCACCAGTACGTAAGTAATTAATTCAGCTAGCTATCTCGTTAGCCAACTAGTTAAGTCAGCTAGCTAAGTCAGCTAGCTAACTCGTTAGCTATTTAAAACAGCTAGTTCACCAAGCTAGCTAAGTAAAGTCATCTAATTAAACCAGCTAGCTCACTAGTAAAGTCAGCTAAGTCAGCTAGTTAAGTCAGCCCTCTAACTAAGCTGGTTAGGTCAGCTAGCTAGCTAGTTAGCTAATAGGTTAAGTCAGCTGGTTGAGTAAGCTGCCTCGCTTGTTAGCTAACGGGTTTAGTCAGCTGGTTGAGTCAGCTAGTTAGCTAGTTAGCTAACGGGGAAAGTCAGGTGGTTGAGTAAGCTAACTGGCTAGTTAGCTAAAGAGTTAAGTCAACTGGTTGAGTCAGCTAGCTTGCTAGTAAACTAACGAGTTAAGTCAGATGGTTGAGTCAGCTAGCATGCTAGTTAGCTAACCAATTAAGTCGACTGGTTGAGTCACCTAGATAGAATGTTACTTAACAAGATAAGCCAGTTGGTTGAGTCAGCGATCTAGCTCATTATCTAATGAGTTGTCAACTGATTAAGTCAGCTAGCTAGCACATTAGCTAATGATTAAACTATCTCGTTAGCTAGCTGGTTAAGCCAGCCAGCTAGCTAGGTAGCTAACTATTAAAGTCAGCTTGTTAGTTATGTAGCTAACTAGTAAGCTAATTATTTAAGTCAGCTGGCTAGCTTGGTAACTAGCTAGTTAGCTAACTAATTAAGTCAGCTGACTAGCTTGATAGCTTGCTAGTTAAATCAGCTAGTTAAAGCAGCTGGATAGCTTGGTTGCAAGCTTGTTAAATCAGCTAGCTAGTTAGTTATTTCAGCTATTTAAGTCAGCTCGCTAGCCAGCTATCTAGCTAGGTAGGTAGTTACTTAAGTCAGCTGGCTAACTAGTTGGCAAGCTAGTTAAGTCAGCTAGTTAAGTCAGCTGGCTAGACAGCTAGATATCCAGGTAGCTATCTAGTTAATTCAGCTTGATAGCCAGCTGGCTACCTCGTTAAATCAGCTAGTTAAGTCAGCTGGCTAGCCATTTAGTCACGTAGGTAATTAGCTACTTAAGTCAGCTGGCTTGCCAACTGGCTAGCTAGATAAGTCAGCTAATTAAGTCAGCTGGCTAGTCAGCTAGCAAGGTAGGTAGCTAGCTAGTTAAGTCAGCTAGCTAGCCAGCTAGCTAGTTATGTCAGATAGTTAAGTCAGCTGGTTAGCCAGCTGGCTTGGTTACTAGGTATCTATTTAAGTTAAGTGGTTAACCAGTTGGCAAGCCTGTTAACTCAGCTAGTTAATTCAGCTTGCTAGCTTGTTAGCTAGCTAGTTGAGTCTGCTAATTAGGTCAGCTGGCTAGCTCATTAGCTGGCTATCTGAGTCAGCTAGTTGAGTCATCTGGCTAGCTCATTAGGCAACTAGTTGAGTCAGCTGGCTAGCCTATTAGCTTAAATCGGCTGTCTAGCTGATTTAAAATAATTTAAACTAAATAGATATTTTAAACTATAATAGTTGACTTAAGTAGAAGACTTAATGAGCTAGACAGTTGAGTCAACTAGTTGCCTGATGGCCAGCTCGCTGGCTAGATAACTGGCTGCACAGCCGTCTAGCCATCCAGGTAGCTAACTAGTTAAGCCAGCTGGCTAGCCTTCTAGTCAGTCAGGTAGATAGCTTGTTAAGTCAGCTGGCTAGCCAGCTAGCCAGCCAACTACCTAGTCAGCTAGTTATGTCAGATAGATAGCCAGTTAGCTAGTTAAGTCAGCTAGCAAGTCAGCTAACTATTCATTTAGCTAGTTAAGTCAGCTAGCTAGTCAGCTAGCTAGTTAAGTCAGCTAGCAAGTCAGCTAACTATTCAGTTAGCTAGTTAAGTCAGCTAGCTAGTCAGCTAGCTAGTCAGCTAGATAGTTTAATAGGCTAGCCAGCTTGCTAGCCAGTCTCCTAACTAGTTAAGTCAGCTAGCTAGAGAGCTAGCTAGCTAGTTTGCTAGCTAGTTATGTCAGCTCAATAGCCAGCTAGCTAGTCAGCTAGCTGGTTAAATCATCTAGCAAATCTGCAAGTTACTTAGCTAACTAGTCGTCTGGCAACTCAGCTAGATGGTCAGATAACTAGTGAGCTTGCTTGCTTGCCATCAGGTCAGCTAACTAGTCAGCTTGCTCGCCCACCAAATGGTCAGCAAACAAGTCGCCTTGCTTGCCAGTCAACACATCAGCTAACTAGTTGGCCCACTTGCCAGTCAACAGGTCAGCTGATTGTTCAGCTTGCTTGCTGGCAGACTAGCTCAGTCAGCTCACCAGTCAGCTTGCTCGCTGGCCAACCAGTTAAGGAAGCTCACCAGTCAGCTCTCTCGCCAGTTGGCTAGTTAAGTCGGCTCACTGGTTGGCTCACTCACTGGCCGACTAGATAAGTATTCTAACTCGTTGACACACTTGCCAATCGACTAATTAAGTCAGCTGACCAGTCAGTTTATTAACCAGCCGAATATGTAAGTCAACTGACAAGTCAGCTCACTCACCAGCCGACTAGATAAGTCACCTTACCAGTCGGCTCACACGTCGGCTGACAAGTTAAGTCAGCTGAGCAGTCGACTCACTCACTGCCCGACTAGTTAAGTCTGGTCACCTGTTGACTCACTTGCCGGCCGACTAGTTATGTCAGTGTACCAGTCGGCCAACGAGCAACCAACCAGTTAAGTCAGATCAACAATCGGCTGACTAGTTGGCTAACTAGTTGGGTGACAAGCTAGGTCAGCTAAGTAGTCTGCTGACTAGTTAAGTCAGCTAATTATCCAGCCAACAAGTTAGCCGAGCTAACTACTTGGCCAAGTAGGCAGTCAACTTGTTAACTCAGCAAACTAGTAGGCAGACTAATTGGCCAACTTCTTAAGCCAGCTAACAAGTCGGCCGACTCGTGAAACAACATGTTAAACCAGTTATCTTGTCGGCCACTTGTCAGTCAACTAGTTAAGTCACCTAGCTAACTTGTTTACTAACTAATTATGACAGATTGCTAACTTGTTAGCCAACTAGTTAAGACAGTTAGCTAACTCGTTAACCAACTACGTAAATCAGTTAGCTATCTTGTTAGCCTGCTAGTTAAGTCAGCTAGCTAAGTCAGCTAGCTAACTCCTTAACTAGCTAGTTAAGTCAGCTAGTTATGCAGTTAGCTAACTATCTAGCTTACTCTTTAAGTCAGCTAGTTAAGTAAGCTTGCTAACTAGTTAAGTCAGCTAGTTAAGTCAGCCAGGTAACTAAGTCAGCTAGCAAAGTCAACTAATTAAGTCAGCTTTCTAACTACATAAGTCAGCTGGTTAAATCAGTTAGCTAGCTAGTCAGCTAACGAGTTAAGTCAGCAGGTTGAGACAGCTAGCTAGCTAGTTAGTTAATGGGTTAAGTCAACTGGTTAAGTCAGCTAGCTAGCTAGTTAGATTACAGCTTGAGTCAGCTGGCTGAGTCAGCTAGCTAGCTAGTTAGCTAATGAGTTAAGAAGCTGTATGAGTCAGCTGGCTAACTGGTTAGCTAACAAGTTAAATCCGTAAATTATGTCAACAAACTAGCACGTTAGCTAACGAGTAAGCTAACTAGTTAGCTAGCAGGTTAGAACAACTAACTAGCTAGGTAGTTAACTATTTAAGTCAGCTGGCTAGCTAGGTAGCTAGCTAGTTAGATAACTCTTTAAGTCAGCTGCCTAGTTAGGTAGCTAGCAGGTTAGCTAACATTTTAAGTCAGGTGGCTAGCTAGGTAGCTAGTTAGTTAAGTCAGCTATAAAGTCAGCTGTCTAGCCAGTTGAATAGGTAGGTAGAGAGCTAGTCAAGTCAGTTGGCTAGCCAGTTGGCTAGTTAATTTAATCAGCTACTTAAGGCAGCTCCTGTCCAGCTGACTAGCTAGGTAGAGAGCTAGTTAAATAAGCTGGCTAGCCAATGGCAAACTAGTTAAGTCAGCTAGTTGAGGCAGCTGGCTAGCCAGCTGGCTAGCTGGTAAATAAGCTAGTTGAGTCAGCTGGCTAGCCAGCTGGGTAGCTAGGTAGCTAGCTAGTTAAATCAGCTGGATAGCCAGCTGGCAATCCGGTTAAATCAGCAAGTTAAGTCAACTGGATACCCAGCTGGCTAGCTAGGTGGATAGCTAGTTAAGTCAGCTGGCCAGCCATCTGACTATCTGGTTAAGTCACCTAGTTAAGTCAGTTCATCAGCCATCTGCCAGCTAGTTAAGTCAGCTAGTTAAATCAGCTGGCTAGCCAGCTGTCTAGCTGGTTAAGTCAGCTAGTTAATTCAGCTGGCCTGCTAGGTAGCCAGTTAGTTATGTCAACTAGTTATGTCAGTGGGCTAGCTTGTTAAGTCAGCTAGTTAAGTCAGCTGGCTAGCCAGCTGCCTAGCTGGGTAGCTATCTAATTACGTCATCTGGCTAGCCAGTTGTCTAGCTAGTTAAGTTAACTAGTAAAGTCAGATTGCTTCCAGCTGTTTAGTTAAGTTGCTAGGAAGTTGTCAGGTCGCAAGACAGCAGGCTACATAGGTAGCTAGCTAGTTATGTCAGCTAGTTAAGTTAGCTGGCTACCCAGCTCTCCAGTTATTTAGCTAGTTATTTAAGTCTACTGGCTAGCCAGCTGGCAAGCTGGTTATCTCAGATAGTTAAGTAAACTGGCTAGCCAGCTGGCTAGCTAGGTAGTTAGCTAGGTAAGTTAGCTGACTAGAGAGCTGGCTAGCTAGTTAAGTCTCCTAGTTAAGTCACCACGCTAGCCAGATGGCTAGCTATGTAGCAAGCTAGTTAATTCAGTTGGCTAGCAAACAGGCCAGCTATTTAAGTTAGCTAGTTAAATCAGCTGGCTATCCAGCTTGCTAGCTAGGGAGTGAGCTAGTTAAGTCAGCTGTCTAGCCAGCTGTGTAGCTAGGTTGCAAACTAGGTAAATCAGTTGGCTGGCATGCTGGCTAGATAGTTAAGCCAGCTAGTTAAGTCAGCTGGCTAGCCAGTTGGCTAGCTAGGTAGCTAACTAGTTAAGTCAACTGACTGGCCATCTGGAAAGATATTTATGTCAGCTAGTTAAGTTGCTGGCTAACCAGCTTGCTAGCTAGTTAATTTGGCTAGTTAAGTCAGCTGGCTAACCGGCTGGCAGGCTAAGTAGCAAGCTAGTTAATTAAGCTGGTTAGTAAGCAGACCAACTAATTAATCAGCTAGATTAGTCAGCAGGCTAGACACTTGGCTAGCTAGGTAGAGAACTTGTTAAGTCAGGTGGGTAGCCAGCTGGTTAGCTAATTAAGTGGCTAATTAAGTCAGCTCTCAAGCCTGGTGGCTATCTACATAACAAGCTAGTTATGCCAACTGGCTAACTAGTTAAGACAGCTAGTTGAGTCAGCTGGCTAGCAAGCTGGCTAGCTGGTTAAGTCAGCTAGTTAAGTCAGATGACTAGCCAGCTGGCTAGCTAGGTAGCTATCTAAGTAAGGTAGCTGCCTACCCAGCTGGCTAGCTTGTTAATTTTACTAGTTAAGTCAGCTAGATAGCCAGCTGGATAGCTTGGTATCTACCTAGGTAAGTCCACTGTCTAACCAGCTAGCTAGCTAGTTAAGTCAGCTAGTTAAGTTAGCTGGCTAACCAGCTGGCTAGATTGTTATGTCAACTCGTTATGTCAGCTGGCTAGCCAACAGGCTAGCTATTTAAATGTTAGTTAAGACAGATGGCTAGCCAGCTGGTTAGCTAGTTTAGTCAGCTAGTAAAGTCAGAAGCCTAGATGGGTAGCTGCCTTGTAAAGTCAGTCTGCTATCTAGTTAAATCTACTAATTAACTCAGCTGGATACCTAGGCAGCTTGCTAGGTAGCTAGCTTGTTAAGTCAGCAAGTTAAGTCACCAGGCTATTTAGGTAACTAGCTAGTTATGTCAGCTAGTTAAGTCAGCAGGCTAGCTAGTTAACTCAGCGAGTAAGTCAGATGGCTAGCCAGCTGGCTAACCAGGAAGCTAGCTAGTTAAGTCACCTGACTTGACAGCTGGCTAACTAGTTAAGTCACCTGCATAAGTCAACCGGCTAGCCAGCTGGTTATCTAGGTAGCTAGCTAGTTAAGTCAGCTGGCAAGCATTAGGGCTTCATAGGTAGCTAGCTAGGTAAGTCTGCTGAGTAGCCAGCTGGCTAGCTAGTTAAGTCAGCTAGTTAAGTCAGCTGGGTAGCCAATTGACTAGCTATGTAGGTAGGCAGTCCGTTCAGCTGGTTAGCCAGCTGGCTATCTAGTTAAGTGAACTAGTTAAGTCAGCTGGCTAGATACCTGGCTAGGTATGTAGCAAGCTAATTAATTCAGCTTGATAGCAAGATGGCCAGCAAGTTGAGACAGCTAGTTAAGCCAGCTGGGTAACTAGGTAGTGAGCAAGTTAAGTCAGTTGGCTAGACAGCTGGCTAGTTAATTATATCATCTAGTTAAGTCAGCTGGCAAACCAGTTGGCTAGCTAGGTAGAGAGCTAGCTAAGTCAGCTGCTTAGCCAGCTGGCAAACTAGTTAAGTCAACTATTTGAGTCAACTGGCTAACCATCTGGCTAGCTGGTTAAGTCAGCTAGTTAAATCAGCTTGCTAACCAGCTGGTTAGCTAGGTAGCTAACTAGTTATGTCAGCTGTCTAGCCAGCTGGCTATCTAGTTAAATCAGCTAGCTAAGTCAGCTGGCTAACCAACTGGGTAGCTATTTAAGACAACTTGTTAAGTCAGTTGGCTAGTAAGCTGTTTATCTGGTTAAAAAGCTAGTTAAGTCAGATTGCTACCACGCTTGCTAGATAGTTATTTCAGCTAGTTAAGTCAGTTGGCTAGGTATTTAGCTAGCTAGTTAAGTCAGCTAGTTAATTCAGCTAGCTAACTAGATAAGTCAGCAAGTTAAATCAGCTGGCTAGCTAGACAGGAAGCTAGGTAGCTAGGTAGTTGTCAGTTAGTTAAGTCAGCTGGCTAGATAGGTATATACCTAGTTAAGTCAGTCAGTCAAGTCAGCTGGCTAGCATCTTAAGCCAGCTAGTTAAGTCAGTTGGCTAGCTACCTGGTTATCTAGTTAGCTAGGTATTTAGGTCTGCTGGCAATCCAGTGGTCTATGTAGGTACCTAGCTATTTAACTCAGCTGGCTAGTCAGCTGGCTAGCTCTTTAAGTCAGCTAGTTAAGTCAGCTAGCAAGCCAGCTTGCTAGCTAATTAAGTCATCTAGTTGTCAGCTGGCTAGCCAGATGGCTAGCTAGGCAGCTAGCCAGTTTTGTTAGATGGCAAGCCAGCTGACTAGCAAATTAAGTCAACTAGTTCAGTTAGCTTTCTAGCCAACTAGGTAGCTAGGTTGCAAGCTAGTTAAGTCAATTGGATAGCAAGCTGTCTAGCTAGCTAAGCCAGCTAGGTAAATCAGTTAACTGGCTAGTAAGCTAGCTAGTTAAATCAGCTGGCTAGGCAGCTGGGTAGCTGCTCATGTCAGCTAGTTAAGTCAGCTGGGTGGCCAGCTGGCTTGCTAGTTAAATCTGCTAGTTAACTCCACTGGCTGGCCAGCTGGGTACCTATTTAGCAAGCTAGTTATTTCAGCTGGTTAGCAATCAGGCCAGCTAATTCATCAGCTAGTTTAGTCAGCAGGCTAGCAAGTTGGCTAACTAGGTAGCGAGCTAGTTATGTCAGGTGGCCAGCCAGCTGGTTAGCTAATTAAGTCGGCTAATTATGTCAACTGTCTAGCCAGGTGGCTAGCTAGGTAGTGAGCTAGTTAAGTCAGCTGGCTAATCAGCTGGCTAACTAGTTAAGACAGCTAATTGAGTCAGCTGGCTAGCCAGATGGCTAGCTGGTTAAGTCAGCTTGGTAATTCAGCTGACTAGCCAGCTGATAGCTGTGTAAGGTGCTGTCTACCCAATAGCTAGCTGGTTAATTTTGCAAGTTGTCAGCAGGATATCCAGCTTCATAGATAGGTTTCTACCTACTTAAGTCAGGTGTCTAGCCAGCTGGCTAGCTAGTTAAGTCAGCTAGTTACGTTAGGTGGCTAATCAGCTGTCTAGCTAGTTAATTCAGCTATTTGAGTCTGAGCTAACCATCTGGCTAGCTGGTTAAGTCAGCTAGTTAAATCAGCTGGCTAGCCAGCTGGCTAGCAAGGTACATGGCTAGTTAACTTAGAAAACTAGCCAACTGGCTAGCTAGTAAATCAGCTAGTTAAGTAAGCTGGCTAACCAGCTAGGTAGATAGTTAAGTCAGTTCATTAAGTTAGTTGGTTAGCCAGCTGGCTAACTAGTTAAAAGACTAGGTAACTTCGATGGCTAGCAAGTTTGCTAGTTAGTTATTTCAGCTAATTAAGTAGCTGACTAGGTAGGTAGCTAGCTAGTTAAGCAGCTAGTTAATTCAGCTAACAGGTTAGTTACATCAGCAAGTTAAATCAGCTGGCTAGCTAGATAGCTAGGTAG
>NW_007054064.1:5945-6775 GCF_000164805.1 Carlito syrichta | reverse complement strand
AAGTCAGCTAGCAAGTCAGCTGACTAGCCACCTGTCTAGCTAGCTAGCTAGCTAGTTAAGACAGATGGCTAGCCACCTGTCTAGCTAGGTCACTAGCTAGTATTATCAGCTGGCTAGCCAGCTGGTTATCTGGTGAAGTAAACTAGTTAAGTCAGCTGGCTACCCAGCTGTCTAGCTAAGGTAGATAGCTAGTTGTCAGTTGGTTACCCAGCTGGCTAACTGGTTATGTCACCTTGTTAAGTAAGCTCAACAGCGAGTTGCCTTGCTATGTTGTTAGGTAGTTAAGTCAGGTGGCAAGTTAGCGGGCTACATTGGTAGCTAGCTAGTTTTGTCAGCTAATTAAGTAAGCTGGCTATCTGGCTGTCTAGCTATTTGGATAGCTATTTAAGTCTACTAGCTAGCCAGCTGGCTAGCTGGTTAAGTCAGCTAATTAAGTCAGCTGTCAAGCCAAATTACTACCTAAGTAGCTAGCCAGGTTAGTTAGCTGGCTAGCCACCAGGCCAGCTATTTACGTCTGCTAGTTAATTCAGCTAGCTAGCCAGCCTGTTAGCTAATTAAGTCATCTAGTTAAGTCAGCTGGCTACCCAGTTGGCTAGCTATGTAGCAAGCTAGTTAATTCAGCTGCCAAGCAAGCAGGCCAGCTATCTAAGTCTGCTAGTTAAGTCAGCTGGCTAGCCAGCTGGCTGGCTAGGTAGCAAGCTAGTTAAGTCAGTTGTCTAGCCAGCTAGCTAGCTAATTAAGTCAGCTAGTTAAGTCAGCTGGGTAGCCATCTGGGTGTCTAGGTAGCAAGCTAGTTAAGTCAGCTGGCTAGCCATATGGCTAGCTAGTTA
>NW_007054064.1:2198-5925 GCF_000164805.1 Carlito syrichta | reverse complement strand
AAGAGGGCTAGCTAGTTAGGTGAGCTAGTTAACCCAGCTGGATAGCTAGCTGGCTAGATGAGTAGCTAGCTAGTTAAGTCAACTTGCTAGCATGCAGGCCAGATTAAGTAACCTTGATACATCACCTGGCTAGCCAGCAAGCTAGCTAGCTATCACGGTAGTTAAGCCCTTTGTCTAGCAAACTTTCTAGCTAATTAAGTCTTCTAGATAAGTCAGCTGGCTATCCAGTTGGCAAGCTAGGTAGTGAGCTAGTTCAATCAGGTGGCTATCCAGTTGGCAAACTAGTTAAGTCTACTAGTTGAGTGATCTGGCTAACCAACTTGCTGACTGGTTGAGTCAGCTAGTAAATTCAGCTGGATAGCCAGCAGGCTAGCTAGGTAGCTAGCTAGTTAAATCAGCTGTCTACCCAGCTAGCTAGCTGGTTAAGTTATCTAGTTAAATCAGCTAGATAGCCAACTGGCTAGTTTGGTAGCTACTAGTTAAGCAGCTGGCAAGCCAGCTGGCTAGCTTGTTAAGTTAGCTAATTATGTCAGTTGACTGGATAGGTTGCAAGCTAGTTAAGTCAGCTAGTTAAGCAAGCTGGTAACGAGTTAAGACAGCGAGTCAAGTCAGTTGTCTAGTCAGCTGCCTAGCTGTGCATCTAGATAGTTAAGTCAGCTGGCTAGCAAACTGGCTTGTTAGTTATGTCGCCTAGTTAAGTCAGTTTGCTAGCCAGTTGGTTAACTAGCTAGCTACGTAGTTAAGTCAGGTGGCAAGCCAGTCAGCTATGTTTGTTGCTACCTAGCTAAGTCAGTTGACTAAGCAGCTGGGTAGCTAGTTAAGTCAGCAAGTTAACTCATCTATCTAGCCAGATGGCTGGCTGGTTAAGTCAGCTAGCAAGTCAGCTGACTAGCCACCTGTCTAGCTAGCTAGCTAGCTAGTTAAGACAGATGGCTAGCCACCTGTCTAGCTAGGTCACTAGCTAGTATTATCAGCTGGCTAGCCAGCTGGTTATCTGGTGAAGTAAACTAGTTAAGTCAGCTGGCTACCCAGCTGTCTAGCTAAGGTAGATAGCTAGTTGTCAGTTGGTTACCCAGCTGGCTAACTGGTTATGTCACCTTGTTAAGTAAGCTCAACAGCGAGTTGCCTTGCTATGTTGTTAGGTAGTTAAGTCAGGTGGCAAGTTAGCGGGCTACATTGGTAGCTAGCTAGTTTTGTCAGCTAATTAAGTAAGCTGGCTATCTGGCTGTCTAGCTATTTGGATAGCTATTTAAGTCTACTAGCTAGCCAGCTGGCTAGCTCATTAAGTCAAGGCAAATTGCTACCTAGGTAGCTAGCCAGGTTAGTTAGCTGGCTAGCCACCAGTTCAGCTATTTACGTTTGCTAGTTAATTCAGTTAGCTAGCCAGCCTGTTAGCTAATTAAATCATCTAGTTAAGTCAACTGGCTACCCAGTTGGTTAGCTATGTAGCAAGTTAGTTAATTCAGCTGGCAAACAAGCAGGCCAGCTATCTAAGTCTGCTAGTTAAGTCAGCTGGCTAGCCAGCTGGCTGGCTAGGTAGCGAGCTAGTTAAGTCAGTTGTCTAGCCAGCTAGCTAGCTAATTAAGTCAGCTAGTTAAGTCAGCTGGGTAGCCAGCTGCATGTCTAGGTAGCAAGCTAGTTAAGTCAGCTGGCTAGCCATATGGCTAGCTAGTTAAGTCAGGTGGTTAATTCAGCTGTTTAATCAGCTGGTTAACTAGGTAGCTAGCTAATTAAGTCAGATGGCTAACCAGCTGGCTAGCTGGTTAAGTCAGGTAGTGAAGTCAGCTATACAGTCAGCTGGCTAACTAGTTAGGTTGCTAGTTAAGTCAGCTGGCTAGCCAGCTGGCAAGCTTGTTAAGTCAACTACTTAAGTCAGCTGTCAAGCCAAATGGCTAGCTAGGTAGCTATCCAGTTTAGTTTGCTCACTAGCCAGCTGGCTAGCAAGTTAAATCAGCTAGTTGAGTCAGCTGTCTAGCCATCTGGGTAGCTGGGTTGCAAGCTAGTTAAGTCAGCTGTCTAACAAGCTTGCTAGCTAGTTATGCCAGTTAGGTAAGTCAGTGGGCTAACCAGCTGGCTAGTTGGTAGCTAGCTAGTTAAGTCAGCTGGCTAGCCAGCTGGCTAGCTACTTATGTAAGCTAATTAAGTCAGCTGGCTATGCAGCTGGCTAGCTACTTAGTTCAGCTAGTTAAGCCTACTGGCCAGTCAGATGGCTATTTAGGTATCTAACTAGGTATGGTGCTGTCTACTCACTTGCTAGCAGGTAATTTTGCATGTTAAGTAAGTTGGGTAGCCAGCTGGATAGCTAGGCATCTACCTAGTTAAGTCAGCTGACTAGCTGGCTGGCTTGCTAGTTAAGTGAGCTAGTTAAGTTTGCTGGATAAATCAGCAGGCTAGCTAGTTAAGTCAGCTTGTTATGTCAGCTGGTTAGTCAGCTGGTTTGCTATTTAAAAAGCTATTGAATCAGATGGCTAGCCAGCTCACTAGCTAGTTTTGTTCAGTTATTTAAGTCAGCTGACAAGATAGGTAGCTAGCTAGTTAAGTCAAGTAGCTAATCTGCTAGCTAGCTAGTTAAGTCAGCTAGTTAATTCAACTTGATAGCTAGTTAGCTAGATAGCTTGCTATTTAATTCAGCCACTTGAGTCAACTGGCTATCTAGGTAACCAGCTAGTTATGTAAGCTAGTTAAGTCAGCTGGGTAGTTACTTAAGTCAGCTAGTTAAGTCAGCTTGCTAGCCAGCTTTCTACCTAGGTAACTAGCTAGGTAAGTCTCTGGCTACCCAGCTGAATAACTAGTTGTCACCTACTTCAGTCAGCTAGCTAGCCAACTGGTTATCTAGATACATAGCTAGTTAAGTCAGCTGGCAAGCCAGCAGGTTTCATAGGTAGCTAACTTGTTAAGTCAGCTGGCTAGCAAGCTGGCTAGATAGTTGTCAGCTAGTTAAGTCAGCTGGCTAGCCAGGTAGATAGCTATGTAGCTAGGCAGTTAAGTCTGTTGGTTAGACAGCTGGCTATCTAGTTAAGTGAGCTAGTTAAGTCAGCTGACTAGCCAGCTTCCTAGATAGGTAGCAAGCTAGTTAATTCAGCTGGCTAGCAAGTGGGCCAGCTAGTTAATTCAGCTGGCCAGCCAGCTAGCTAGCTATCGAGCTAGTTAAGTCAGTTGGCTAGTGAGATGGGTAGCTAATTAAGTCATCTAGTAAAGTTAGCTGGCTAGCCAATTGGCTAACTTGGTAGAGAGCTAGTTAAGTCAACTGGCTAGCCTACTGACTAAGTAGTTAAGTTAGCTATTTGAGTCAGCTGGCTAGCCATCTGGCTAGCTGGTTAAGTCACCTAGTTAAATCAGCTGGCCAGCCAGCTGTCTAGCTAGGTAGCTAGTTAGTTAAGTCAGCTGTCGAGCCATCAGGTTAGCTAGTTAAGTCAGCTATTTAATTCAGCTGGTTAACCAGCTGGGTAGCTATTTAAGTTCGCTCATTAAACAGTTGGCTAGTCAGTTGGCTACCTAGTTAAGTCAGATGACTAGCAAGCTTGCTATCTAGTTCTTTCAGATAGTAAAGTCAGTTGACTAGGTAGGAATCTAACTAATTAAGTCAGCTAGTTAATTCAACTAGCTAGCTGATTAAGTCAGCTAGTTAAATTACCTGGCTAGCTAGATAGCTAGCTCAGTATCTAGCTAGTTAAGTCAACTACTTAAGTCAGGTAGATAGCTAGGTAGCTAGCTAGTTGAACCAGCT
>NW_007054064.1:0-492 GCF_000164805.1 Carlito syrichta | reverse complement strand
CCAAGCTGTGCATATAGCTAGTTAAGTCAGCTGACCAGGCAGCTGACTAGTTAGTTATGTCACCTAGATAAGTCAGCTCGCTAGCCAGCGCATTAGCTAGGAAGCTATGTAGTTAAGTCAGCTGGCAATACAGCAGGCTATGCAGGTGGCTAGCTAGTTAAGTCACCTGGTTAAGTAGCTGGCTAGCTAGATAAGTCAGCTAGTTAAGTCATCTGACTAGCCAGTTGGGTAAATGTTTATGCCAGCTAGCAAGTCAGCTGGCTAGCCAGCTGGCTAGCTCTGTTGTGTGATAAGTAAGTCTGCTGGCTAGCCAACTGGCTGGCTTAAGTCACTTAGTTAACTCAGCCTGCTAGCCAGCTGGCTAGCTATATTCCAAGGTAGTTAATTGAGCGGGCTAGCAAGCAGGCAAGCTAGTTAAGTCAGCTAGATAAGTCAGCTGGACTTCCAGCAGGTTAGTTAGATAGTGAGCTACTTAAGTCAGTTTGCTAGACA
>NW_007054063.1:0-418 GCF_000164805.1 Carlito syrichta | reverse complement strand
AGAAACTGCACAGTTCAAACCCATGTTGCTTAAAGGTCAAGTGTAGATATGCGTCATCTTTCTTGGCTATCATTGTTCACTAGTACAGACTTGCAAGCTGGGTCTGGGAACTTGAGGCTTCTAATCCAATTCTCTCTCTCTCTCTCTCTCTCTCTGCTTTGTTCTCTGTCATCTTTGGAAGGCCAAGTAGAACACGGAAAAGGAAATTTTATTAATAATCAACTCTTTCATGGAAAAATGCTGTGAAACTAATTGTGTTTCATAGTAATATGCTATATTCTCTTTAGGAGCTAAACTGCTGTAACATGTACATATACACACACTCACACATATATGGAAAAAACCTTAATAGGCCAATAGATCATCGAATCTAATTCCTTTCTTTAGATGGTTGAATATATATATATATGGTTTGTTT
>NW_007054062.1:0-419 GCF_000164805.1 Carlito syrichta | reverse complement strand
GCTCATTAGCAAGCTCAATAGGCCAGGTAGTTAAGTCAACTGGTGGGCTAGTTAGCTAGCTCGTTAGGCCAGCTAGTTATGTCAGCTGGCTGTCTCGTTAGTTAGCTCATTAGGCCAGCTAGTTAATTCAGCTGGCTCATTAGCTAGCTCGTTAGGCCAGCTAGTTAAGTCAGCTGGCTCATTACCTATCTCGTTAGGCCTGCTAGTTAAGTCAGCTGACTGGCTCATTAGCTAACTCCTTAAGCCAGCTAGTTAAGTAAGCTGGCTCATTAGCTAGCTCGTTAGGCCATGTAGTTATGTCATCTTGCTGGCTCATTAGCTAGCTCGTTAGTCCAGCTAGTTAAGTCAGCTGTTTCTTTAGCTAGCTCATTAGGCCAACTAGTTAAGTCAGCTGGCTAGCTCATTAGGTACCTCATTAT
>NW_007054061.1:0-648 GCF_000164805.1 Carlito syrichta | reverse complement strand
GGAGACAATGTCAGTGTCTTGAGTCTGCCAGAATAGGGCACAGGCTCAGGGTCCCCACAAAAAGCCATGTGCTACAAAGGGCATCATCCTCAGAGAACAAGAAAACTAGAGGAAAACACTCCTGAAGAACAGGCAGATATGTGGTGATGATGCTTTTCCTTTGAATCAGTTGATTTTCTGAGTGCAAACTATGCTCAGATCTGGACAGAACATGTTAGCAAGTTCCTTTCACTTAACCAGTTCAATTGTTAGCCAAGCAGAAATAATTTGGGTTTTTTGTTTTGTTTTGTTTTGTTTTGCTTTGTTTTGTTTTTTTGAGTTGGAGTCTCACTCTGTCACTTAGGCTGAAGAGCAGTGACATGCTCACGGCCACTGCAGCCTTCACCTATTGGGCTCAGGTGATCCTTCCATCTCAGCCTTCCAAGTACTGGAATTAAAGGCATGCACCACAACACCCGGCTAATTTTTTGATTTATTGTAGAGATGAGGTCAACTTGCCCAGGCTGGTCTCAACCCATGGGCTCAGACAATCCTCTGACCTCGGCCTCCCAAAGTGCTGGGATTATAGGCATGAGCCACCACGCCTGGCCAGGGTTCATTCTTGTTATTCATTCCTAGGGAGATCACCTTCAAGGATAATAACCCCTT
>NW_007054060.1:0-463 GCF_000164805.1 Carlito syrichta | reverse complement strand
CACCTCTTATCAACAGGGTGTCTGAATGAAATGTATTTGTATACCTAACCCTTAACTGTACCCCACAAAACCATAATAAAAAATATTGATTATTGATTTTTAAAAAATCAATTACATAAATTATGATATATTTTTGATGACTTAGCCATTTTAAAAAGTGAAATAAGTTTATTTGAACAGTTATTAAAAAGGCTCTGCCATGTATTGTGAATAAAGGAAACTAGCTGCCAAGAAGCATCATTTTTGCATCCATAGTATATATAAAGATTGAAAAGACACACAGCTATCTTTTAACACTGGTTTCCCCTGAAGACTAAGTCATTGAGTAGACTTTCATTTTTTTTTTTAATGCTATTTTAAAGATGTGGGGTACAATTCAGGATTGGATACACAAATGGCCATAGTACAGGTAAAGTTTGGGCCTCCATTTGGTCCCCACTTTGCCTGGTTTGAGATCAGGTAC
>NW_007054059.1:0-1564 GCF_000164805.1 Carlito syrichta | reverse complement strand
CTCCCACGACAAATGATGTGATGTATATAAAGCATTCTTATATTTGGCACATAGTAATTTTTCAAATGCTCTATTGTAAACTATTATTTTTGTGTTTTTTTAATATCATTCTCGTTCTTTGTCCAGTCACTGAAGATAGCTGTTGGAACCAAGTGATAAGACCAGTCTGGTTAACACTCTCATCCTGTGACTGAAATCTGTAGGGGAAGTAGCTGTTTGTAATTAAGTCTAGCCTGTTTACTGCATATGCGTGCCTATATTAAATATGTTAAATTTAAAACATTTAAGACTTTAAAAATTTAAACCTGAGACTTCGCCCAGCCCAGACCCTGAGATCTCACGTCTGTGCAGCGGCCTTCGCCATGGAGCAGTTGAGCACAGCAAATACCCACTTTGCCTTGGACTTGTTCCGGGCCTTGAATGAAAACAACCCGGCTGGAAACATCTTCATCTCTCCCTTCAGCATTTCCTCAGCGATGGCCATGATCTTTCTGGGGACCAGGAGCAACACTGCCTCACAACTGTCCAAGGCTTTCCATTTCGACACAGTTGAAGAGATTCATTCAAAATTTCAGAGTCTGAATGCTGATATCAACAAACGTGGAGCATCCTATATTCTGAAACTTGCTAATAGATTATATGGAGAGAAAACCTATAATTTCCTCCCCGAGTTCTTGGCTTCAACTCAGAAACTGTATGGTGCTGACTTGGCCAGTGTGGATTTTCAGCATGCCTCTGAAGACGCAAGGAAGGCCATAAACCAGTGGGTCAGAGGACAGACAGAAGGGAAAATTCCGGAACTGTTGGCTGCAGGAGTGGTTGATAACATGACTAAACTTGTGCTGGTGAATGCCATCTATTTCAAGGGAAACTGGCAGCAGCAATTCATGAAGGAGGCCACGTCCAATGCACCATTCAGATTGAATAAGAAAGACAAGAAAACAGTGAAAATGATGCATCAGAAGAAAAAATTTCCATATGGCTACATCCAGGACCTTAAGTGCCGTGTGCTAGAACTGCCTTACCAAGGCAAGGAACTCAGCATGTTCATCCTGCTGCCAGATGACATCGAGGACGAGTCCACGGGGCTGAAGAAGATTGAGGAACAACTGACTTTGGAAAAACTGCATGAGTGGACCAAACCTGAGAATCTGGATATCATGGAAGTCAATGTCAGCTTGCCCAGGTTCAAACTGGAAGAGAGCTACACCCTCAACTCCGACCTAGCTCGCTTAGGTGTGCAGGATCTCTTTAACAGTAGCAAGGCCGATCTGTCTGGCATGTCAGGAGCCAGAGATATTTTTATATCAAAAATTGTCCATAAATCCTTTGTGGAAGTGAATGAAGAGGGAACAGAGGCGGCGGCTGCCACGGCAGGCATCGCCACCTACTGCATGTTGATGCCAGAGGAAAATTTCATAGCTGACCATCCATTCATTTTCTTTATTCAGGATATTTCCTCAAAGACCATGTTGTTCTTGGGCAGATTTTCTTCGCCATAGACTGTGGCAATACAAGATCAAGCTTAGAGTGTTATTACCTGAGTTTGTAATGGTGCCGGTTT
>NW_007054058.1:0-431 GCF_000164805.1 Carlito syrichta | reverse complement strand
TGCCAAGTTGCCCAGGCGGGTCTTGAACCCATGGGCTCAGGCAATCCACTCACCTCAGCCTCCCAAGCCCGGCTACAGCACAGTCTTTAAATGCTGGAATTTTCCAGTATTCGATCTGGAGGCCTCATTGCTTCTTTCACAATACCCTCTCGCTGCTGTCATGGGTTTAAGGACTTCCCCAAGCCTCTCTGCTAAGTTCGTATACCCCACATACTCCCCCTACTTAGCAAATGCCTCCCTGCCCTTTCCCTTGCTTAACTGCAGATGGAAGATACTGGTGGAGATAAACACAGAGCAAGCCTGTCCTTCAGAATTCAGCACTTTGGTCGGGCTTGGTGGCTCAGCCTGTAATCCCAGCACTGGAAGGCCGAGGCAAGTGGATTGCCTGAGCCCACGGGTTTGAGACCAGCCCGGGCAACTTTGGCGAGACC
>NW_007054057.1:7755-8639 GCF_000164805.1 Carlito syrichta | reverse complement strand
GAGGAGAGACCCCGCCCCAATCGGCCCCGCCCGTGGTTGCTGGACCCGCCCCCTTACGCAGGCCTCCCGTCCCCGGTTCGGTCCCCACCGGTCCATCCCAAGACCACGCCTCTAGTTCCGAAGTCGCTCCTCCGAACTGCATCGCCCACCCGTGCTGTCCCTTCCCCAAGTTACTTCCCCGTCCCATCCCCAGCGCTCCTGCCACTCCGGTGTTCTCTCCTGTCCTGCGTTCTCACTCCCACCTGAGAGGTCTCCCCCAGCTTCGTCCCCGCTTTTTCGTCCCTTACAGTGCTGTCTTCCTGAGTTTCCGTCTGCGTCTCAACCTCCCAGTCCCGAATGTCCTAATTCCTCTGCCCTCCAGTTCTCCCTCCTCTCCCGACACCCCGAATTCCGTCCCCATCCCGCATCATACCCCGTCCCACGTTCTCATTCAGAGAGTCCCTTCTATTCCCGTTCAGGGAATTCTTTCTCCCTCCATTCCAACCCCTACTTCAACCCTCCCGTTGTCCTCCCCTGGTTCTTCTCCCACCCGGCTTCCTCGCGTTCCACCCACTTGAGCGTCCATCCTTCCCTTTGGAATTCCGTACCCCTCCGGTTCCATGCTCCTTCCGGGCACCTCTCTCCTCCCCGTTCCTTCGCTCCCTGCATTCTCCAACCTCGATTTTCTTCCCTCTGAGCTCCATCTCCTACCAGTGCCAGTTCCCTCTCCACTCGGCTTTCCTCCACTCTCTGCTGGCTCCGAGACCTACTCTGAGTTCCGTCCTCACTCCCTGAAGTCTGGCCCCGCCCCTGCCGCGTGGCCCCGCCCCTTGGACTCTGTACCCGCCCTCTTCCGTTTTCGCTCCTCCCCCAGGATCTGACCCCGCCCCCTGGGATCTGCCCCG
>NW_007054057.1:3229-6908 GCF_000164805.1 Carlito syrichta | reverse complement strand
TCCCGGCCTGGGTGCGGGGGCGGGGGCCGCGGCTCCCGGCCAGGTGTGAGGGTGGAGCAGATGGCGAAGAGGAGGGAGTGGGAAGGGGGCCCCGCCGCTGCCAAAGCCTGGGCCTTCGCCGGAACATCACCATGGAAACAAAGCAAGGGAGAAAGGACCCAGCCCCACACTTTTTCAGGACCTGGGAATGAGGTACTCAGCCGCCCACGGTACTCGGGCCCCCGCCCGAACTACAAGTCCCAGCGGCCGCTGGACCGCCAGGCTTGCAGAGAAGGGTGCGGACGGCGAAGGCCGCTGGGAGTTGTAGTTCTTTGAGGCAGCAGGCCGAGGTTATGATGCGCCCTCTGGTGGACACGGCCCCCACGTTCGCTCAGCCCTTGCGCGGCCGACGGCGCCTCCTCCGGGCCTCCCCCGCCTCTTCTGACTTCTCCCCTCCACTCCCGATTCACTCCGCTCCGTCCTTCCAACATTCGCCACTGAGGTTCTCCATTTACTTATCCTCCCTCCCAGGACTCACTGACGCAGGGGAGGGTGTTGACAATCATTAACTCAAGAAATATTTACTCACCGCAGCTCACGGTCGGTAATACTAGCGCTGGGGAGGCTGAGGCCAGAGGATTGCCTGAGTCCAGGGGTTTGAGAGCAGCCTGGGCAACTTGGTGAGATCTCATCTCTATAAATTAGCCAGGCATGGTGGCGCGTGCCTGTAGTTCCAGCTACTTGGAAGGCTGAGGCAGAAGGATCCCCTGAGCCCAGCAGGTCGAGGCTGCGGTGGCCATTAGCGTGCCACTGCACTCCGGCCTGGGTGACACAGGTGAAATTCCAACTTTAAAAAAATCTATTGAGTTTCTACTGTGCGCCAGACATTGTCCCCCATCCCATGGGATGGGAGTATACTGGGTATTGGAGACCACCAGAGGACAATCAAACTCAGCAAGAGAAGATCAGAGAAAGTATGAAGTTTGAAGAGTTTTCAGGGAAGTTGGATAAAAAGGATGGTGGTGGTGATCGAGGGAAGGTGTCCTCAGCAGAAAGAACAGCACTTGCAAAGTCAAGAGGAGGGAAAGGCCATGGGGTAGTGACTCACACCTGTAATCCTAGCACTTCGGGAGGCCAAGGCAGGAGGAGTCAGCCCAAGGGTTCAAGACCAGTGCGGGCAACTCATCAAGTCATCTCTACAAAAAACAAAAAAATTAGCTGGGCATGGTGGCCTGTGCTTGTAGTCCCAGCTACTTGGGAGGCTGAGGCAGAAGGCTCACCAGAGTCCAGGTTGAGGCTGTGGTGAGCTGATCCTGCCACTGCATCCCAGCCTGGGCAAGAGTGAGACCCTAATTAAAAAAAAAAAAGTGGGAAAAAGCCTGGAGTTAAGGACCTAGAAAGCATTTGTTGTGTGATGTGAAGTAGGATGCAGGCCTGGGAAGTATGTCAGGGTGAAGGGTGGAAAAGGCTAGCGATAGATCACCAGAGGGGTCAGGAAGCATATCCTCCAGAGGGCAAGCACCGCACATGAACTGACACATGAGAAGCGTCCTGGGCGTAAGAGCGTGCTAAATAGAGGGAACAACAGAAACTAAGAGGTATGGAAAATGGATGCAGCCTGCACACTGTGTGACTGGACCCCAGAGGCCAAAATGAGGCAGGAGGTGGGGGCAGACCACACAGAGCCATGAGCGCTAGGCTGAAAGGCTTGGACCTTCTCCAGGGGAGTGCTGGGGAGCCACAGGAAAGGGACAGGGTCAGCTCTAGATGTTGGGGAGGACTGATGCGAGGAGACTGGAGGCCAGGAGGCTAGAGAGGATCCGGGGGAAAGGATGAGGCCTGAGCTAGGATAGGGACCTCTATGGCACTGTAGGGCCATGGCCCAATGTCCGCTTCTGTCCCACCTCCCCCCAACATATCCACAGTCAGAGACAAAACAGAGGCAGAATCTTTTATTTCAATTCTAAGGGAAGCCACCAGCCTGCTCGCCACATCTGGACACACAGGGAGAAAGCTTGGTCAAGAAGGCGCCAACAGAAGGGGCATGGCCACCATCAATTGCTGAGGAGAGAAGAAAGAGAATGCGAGTTCAGGACCCGGAAGTCCAGCCCCCAGCCCTGACCAGGAGCCCAGGCCCCTGCCCACAGGTACCTTCCTCTTCCGATGGAAGGCCGCCCTGGTCTCGTTGGAGTTGATCTGCAGGGGGATGTGGGCGTCCAGATGATACAGCTGCTGGGGCCCCCCCATCACCAGGCGGTGCTCCCCAATCTCCAGCGACAGCCCCAGGGCTCCATCCTGGGGATGTGTTGGAATCAGTCCCTACTCCCCAGCAATGGGACAATAACAGAGACCGGGCTGCACATGCTGGGAAGCCATATGTGAAGGGTCTAATCTCCCAGGAAAAAGGCAGAGGACAGTAGCTACAAGTCTCAAAGACAAGGGCTTCCAATTCTTGGGTATCCCAGGATGGCACCCAAAGGCAGGCCTGGCAGCCTCAACAGAGGAAGCCTCTTGCACACAGTTCCGGCAACAGCCCCTCGTCACTCTCCCACTCACCCTCAGAGGCAGGCCCCAGCCTTTCCAGACCTCACTCTCCTGCACTCACCAGTTTGGGGAGGTAAATTTCGGCTAAGAGGAGATCAGGAGCTTCCAGCCAAAGGTTTAGGTGAGGCTTCTCTGGGCTGAGGAAAAACAAGGGTCAGAACTAAGGAGAGCTGCCAGGTTTTGCCAGCACTGTTCCTTCTGCCTGGCATGCTGTGCCCTTCCTTCCTCCACCCAGCCCCACTGCCTCGGGATGCCTTTCCACTCAGGAGTTCCTTCTTCCCTCTTGGGCTCTCAGGGCCCCAGGGCACCACCCAGTGTGGGGAGAGGGGGACTGAGGGAGGGATTCGGGAAAGCTCTGCTGGGGAGATGTCAGACAGGGGATCCACGGAAGGCCCACCCTCCCTCAGCACTCCGGGAGTCTGGCGTGTCCAGGTCCCCCAGCTCTTGGATCCGAGGACGCTGCTTAGAGCGGATGTTCTGCTGAGAGATAGAGCCCAGGAAAGGCCGGTTCTTCAACATGCGCCATTCTGAGGATGGGGAGTGCAGAGTCAAAGATCACAGGGTCAGGGATCCCTTTGGTCTCTCAGGTCAATAGTCCAGAGCCTTGCAGGTGAGGCTCTGCCGCCTCCCTGGATTCCCTGGGTCTGACCCCAAGCTAAGCCCATCTTATCCCCGCCCTCCCCATGATATGCCCCCAGTAAAATCCACCCTTGCCAGCGTGATGGCTCATGCCTGTAATCCCAGCACTTTGGGAGGCAGAGGCCAGAGGACTGCCTGAGCCCTGGGGTTCAAGACCAGCCTGAGCAACTTGGCGAGACCGGTCTTTGCAATAAATCAAAAAATTAGCTGGGTGTGGTGCCACGTGCCCATGGTTCCTGCTACTTGTAAGGCTGAGGCGGAAGGATGGCCTGAGCTCAGCAGGTCGAGGCTGCGGAGGTCGTGAGCATGCCACCGTGCTTGATCTTGGACGACAGTGACTCCAACTCAAAAAAAAAAAATCGCCGGGCTCGGTGGCTCAGCCTGTAATCCCGCAGCTTTGGGAGGCTAAGGTGAGTGGAGTGCCTGAGCTCGGGGGTTCGAGACCCGCCTGGGCAGCGAGACCTCATCTCTGCAATAAATCAAAAAATCAGCCGGACGTGGTAGCGCATGCCTGTAA
>NW_007054057.1:2605-3209 GCF_000164805.1 Carlito syrichta | reverse complement strand
CACTCCAGTCTGGGCGACAGAGCGAGACTCCAACTCAAAAAAAAAAAAAAAACCTACCCTTGAAGCTTCTGGCCCCGCCCCTAATCTGAAATCCAGTCTCGCCCCGCCCCTCACCTTGGAAAGCTCCACCCCCTCCCTAGAATCCCCGCCTCCAGAACGCCAACTAAGAAGATCCCTGCCCACGCTAGCTCCGCCTCTCCCAAGGGCGGCCCCCAAACGGCTCCTAGTTCCCCTCCTTCTGGACGGCCCAGAACCCCTCCCTCACCTGGGTTCAACTGCAAGCTGTATTTGTCCTCAAGGCCCTCCCTGGCGATGGTGATCACGAGCTCCCGCAAGAAATCGCTGTTCTAGGGGTGAGAGACGAGAAAAGAGGAAGTGGGGGGGGCGGAGGGAGCTGCCCCTGCCCAGCCCTCACCCACAGCCCCGCCTCTAACCTGCATCCTCCAGTAGAAGTCGCTGTTGACGGCTACATCGTAGGCGGTACAGCCCTGGCCTTCTGCGGGGAGAAAAAGAGGGTGAGACCCCTAGCCCCCCCAAAAAACTGCATAGCCTACACACAGACAAGAAAAAAATAATCAAGGAAGCAGTCACAAGAACCAGAGAC
>NW_007054057.1:1976-2486 GCF_000164805.1 Carlito syrichta | reverse complement strand
CTGGGCTCAGGTGATCCTTCTGCCTCAGCCTTCCAAGTAGCTGGAACTACAAGCATGCACCACCACACCCAGCTAATTTTTGATTTATTGTAGAGATGAGGTCTTGTCAAGTTGTCCAGGCTGGTATCGAACCCCTAGACTCAGGCAATCCTTTGCCACCGCCTCCCAAAATGTTAGGATTATAGGCATGAGCCACCGTGCCTGGCTTCCATCTCCCCTTCTCAGATCCATCCCTACCATGTCACTAAAGTTGTCCCTTCCCTGCTCACTGCTCTCCCCTGGTTCCCCAGCAAATGCCTGGGTCCCTCAGCCTGGCACCCCCTCTGGAGAGAAGCTCATTCCCATTACATTTCTTCCAGTCACTATTACTGGCTGATCCAATCCAGTCATTCTCTCCCATCTCTGGGCTCCTCTGCCCAAAGCCCTCTTCTCTGTCTTTGTCTGATGAACTTTGAGTCAGGGTCTCACTCTGTCACCCAGGCCGGAATGCAGTGACACAATCACGGCCCG
>NW_007054057.1:0-1745 GCF_000164805.1 Carlito syrichta | reverse complement strand
AGGCGCATGCTACCACACCCGGCTAGTTTTTTGATTTATTGTAGAGATGAGGTCTCGCCAAGTTGCCCAGGCGGGTTCCTTCTAATCTTATCTGACATCTGCTCCTCCAGGAAGCCCCTGTGACCCCTCTGTGTGAATGCAGAGCTTTCTGGGGCTGTGCTGGCTGCCCCCAGCAAAGGAGCACAAATCACACCATACTGAAATTGGATACATCTCCTTAAGCCCCGTCCATGATGGGAAGTATCTCAAGGGTAGGATCTGGGTTTGATTAAGTTCCCATTCCCCAAGGCACTACCTAAAGCTGGGTCCCAGGAGGCTTCAGGAGACATATGTGAAATGGGGGGAAGGTTACAGAGACAGAAACAGTGGCAGAAGTGAAAAGGTAGAGAAGGGAGACAAGTAGAGGAGAAAACAGGGATAAAAGAGCGAGCCAGCCTAGGACTACCGTCACATCGGCATGTGGCACACTGTGCCCAGGCCTCCCCACTCTGGGGTAGGGCATGAAAAAGTGCCTGCCTGGCTGGGTGGCAGAACCAGGACTGCCTGGGTGCTGGTGGTTAGGAATATAAAACAGGGAAAGGATCGATCAGGGTGCCAGACTTCCAGAATCTGAGGGAGAAGGGTCCTGGGCCCTGGATTCTGGGTTCTAGGGAAGAGGGGACCCAGGTGGTGAGAGCACTGACTTGCATCCAGTTCGGCATGAGGCTCTCCCAGACTCATGGGGATGCGAAACCCGGCTTGGTCCTCCTCCAGCATCTGAAGCAGCTCGTCCTCGGTCACGTCAGCCGGAGGCGGGATGGAGGGAGAGTGACAGATGTTGATGAAAACCTTCCCTTCCGATGAGTTGGTCTTTATGCAGAAACCTGGTGGGAGTGGGTTTGTCCTGACCATCTGTCTGTGCACGAGTCAGTCTCCATCCATCCACTCCCTCCCTAAGTCTTGCCCTTTTTTGCTCTGTCAGTCTCTTTCTGGATGTGTTCCCCTCCCTGACCCTGGCCCTCTTCCTATCTTTGAATCTGTGCCTTTTCCCACTCTTGCTCTGTCTTCTACTTCCAAATCTTTGGATCACTGTTCCTTGGTGATCTCTGTGGATGCCACCACATCCCCACCCCAGGCCTTTATACCCCCATTATCGTGTCTCTTTCCTTCCTCTTCTCTCTGCCCCCACCTCTATGCCCCTCTCTCTGGGTCTCTGTCCCTCTCTCCAGGACTCTGTCTCTCCCCTGGGTATCTGTCTTTCTCACCAGGCTGAGGCTGAATTTGTGTAGATTCTGGTCTGGTTGTCTGAGCTTGCTGGAGCTCCTTGGAAGCCTGTGTGACAGAAAACAACTTTCAGGCTTGGAGTCTGAGTTATCAGACCCCTCATTTGTTCCTCAAATGTTTAATGGGCAATTCTTAAGTAACACAGCTATGGATAATACAAGAAATTAGACAGTCTGGGTCCCTTCCTTTTTTTTTTTTTTTGGAATCAGAGTCTCACTCTGTCACCCAGACTGGAGTGCAATGGCATGCTCATGGCCACCGCAGCCTTGACCCGCTGGTCTGTGATCCTTCTACCTCAGCCTTCCAAGTAGCTAGAACTACAGGTACATGCCACCACGCCCGGCCAATTTTTTGATTTATTGTAGAGACGAGGTCTCACAAAATTATCCAGGCTGGTCTTGAACCCCTGAGCTCAGGCAGTCCTCTCGCCTCTGCCTCCCAAAGTGCTGGGATTACAGGCGTGAGCCACCATGCCCGGTTCT
>NW_007054056.1:0-440 GCF_000164805.1 Carlito syrichta | reverse complement strand
TGATTAGGCAGCTGACTTAACTAGCTCAATACCTATGTAGCCAACTGGCTAGCCAGCTGATTTACCTAGCTGACTTAAGCTTGCAAGCTTTCTAGCCAGCCCACATAACTAGCTAGCTATTTACCTAGCCAGTTGGCTAGCCACCTGACTTAACTAGCTGACACCGCTGGCTAGCCTGGTGGCTATCCAGCTGACTTAACTAGCTAGCTACCTATGTATCCCACTTGCTTGCCATCTAAATTAACAACCTAGCTATCAAGCTAACAACTGGCTAGCCAGCTGACTTAACTAGGTGACTTAACTAGATAGCCAGCTGTCTATCCAGCTGGCTGAACTAGCGAACTTCCCAGATTGTCAGCTGGCTAACCAGCTGACTTATCTAGCTGACTTAACTCGCTAGCCAGCTGACTCAACTAGCTAACTTAACTAGCTAGCTGCTG
>NW_007054055.1:0-425 GCF_000164805.1 Carlito syrichta | reverse complement strand
ATGTGTGTGTGTGTGTGTGTGTGTGTGTGTATGTGTGTGTATATATAATGCAGTTGTCTTCTGATTCCTATGGCAGACCTTTTTCACAGAATATTTTTTAATGAGTCTTCCCAATATCCTCTCACTTATATTTTGTAGTGTTTATTTATATACACACTTTCTGTTGATTGTTCTACCTCTGTTGGGAAACGGGTTAATTAATTCAGCAGTTATTGCCTGAATCCTACTACATGCCAAGCACTGTTCTAAGTGCTAAAGATACAATAAAGAACCAAACAAACAAAACTCCACCTCATGAAGCCTGCACTCTAGTAGGCTAATTCATAGGCCATTTTCATGATCATTCAGTTTTATTTATTAATATTAAATGAGTTTCAGAGACATAATTTTTATTTTATTTTATTTTTTTGAGTTGGAGTCTCACT
>NW_007054054.1:0-437 GCF_000164805.1 Carlito syrichta | reverse complement strand
TGTCAGTCACCTAGCTAGACATTCTGTGAACTAGTTGACTTAACTAGCCGACTTAATTAGATAGCCATCCAGCAAGCGAGCTGGCTTAACCAGCTAGCCACCTAGCTAGACATTTGGTTACCCAGTCTACTTAATTAGCTGACTTAATTAGCTAGACAGCTGGCTAGTCAACAGATTTAACTAGGTCATTACCTATCTAGCCAGCTGGCTAACCAGTGGACTTAACAAACTGTCTTAAATAGCTGGCTTGCTTTACAGCCAGTTGAATTAACTAGCTTGCTACATAGCTAACCAGCTGGCTATCCGGCTGAATTAACTAGGTGACTTATCTAACTAGCCAGATGTCTAACCAGCTGACTTAACTAGCATGCTACCTACCTAGCCAGCTGGCTAGTCAGCTGATTTAACTAGACGACCACATTAGCTAACCATCCGGT
>NW_007054053.1:0-528 GCF_000164805.1 Carlito syrichta | reverse complement strand
CTGGCTAACTGGTATGTCAGCTAGTTGAGTCAGCTTGGTAGCCAGCTGGCTACCTGGATATGTGAGCTAGTTAATTCAAGTGGCAAGCCAACTTGCTAGCTAGATAGCTACATAGTTAATTCACCTGGCTAGCCAGCTGTCTAGCTGGTTAAGTCAGCTAGTTATTTCAGCTGATGGCCACCTGTCTATGTAGGTAGCTAGCTAATTAAGTCAGCTGCCTAGCCTGCTGATTATCTAGTTAAGTCAGTGAGTTAAGTGAGCTGGTTAGATGACTGGCTAACTAGGTGGGTAGCTAGTTAAGCAAGCTGGCTAGCCGGATGGTCATCAAATTATGATAGCTAGTTCAGTCATCTGATTAGCCAGCTGTCTAGCATGGTGGCTTGCATGTTCAGATGGCTGGTTAGCAGGCTGGTCAGGTAGGTGTCCAGATAATTAAGCTGCCTCTCTAGGAAGATGAATACCAGGGTGGCTGGCTAGTTAAGCCAGCTTTCTATCCCACTGTTCAGCCAGATGACTGGCTATTTAAGC
>NW_007054052.1:0-851 GCF_000164805.1 Carlito syrichta | reverse complement strand
GCACGCTCACGGCCACCGCAGCCTCGACTCGCTGGGCTCCGGTGATCCTTCTGCCTCAGCCTTCCAAGGAGCCGGAACTACAGATGCGCGCTACCACACCCGGCTAAATTTTTGATTTATTGTAGAGACAGGGTCTCGCCAAGTTGCCCAGGCGGGTCTTAAACCCACAGGCTCAGGCAATCCATTCGTCTCAGCCTCACAAAGTGCTGGGATGACAGGCTGAGCCACCAAACCTGGGCTTTTTTTCTTTTTCCCTTTTTTTTTTGAGTTGGAGTCTCACTCCGTTGTCCAGGCTGGAGTGCAGTGGCATGCTCGCGGCCACCCCAGGGTCAACCTGCTGGGCTCCAGCAATCCTTCTGCCTCGGTCTTCCAAGTAGTTGGAACTACAGATGCACGCTACAACACCCAGCTAATTGTTTTATTTCTTGTAGAGACAAGGTCTCACCAAGTTGCCTGGGCTGGCCTCGAACCCATGGGCTCAGGCAATCCCCTCACCTCCGCCTCCCAAAGTGCTGGGATGACAGACTTGAGCTGCCATGCCCAGCCCACTGTGCACTTTAAAATGGTTCATTTGATGGGACGCAAATTTCACCTCCTTTACAAAGCATGTGGGAAGCTGGGCTCAGTGGCTCAGCCTGTAATCCTGCACTTTGGAAGGCTGAGGTGAGTGAATTGCCAGAGTCTGCGGGTTCGAGACCTACCTGGGCAACTTGGCAAGACCTCATCTCTACAATAAAGCAAAAACTAGCCGGGCATGGTAGCACGTGCCTGTAGTTTCGGCTACTTGGAAGGCTGAAGCGGAAGGATCACCGGAGCCCAGCAGGTTGAGGCTGCAGTGGCCAGGAGCGGCC
>NW_007054051.1:0-429 GCF_000164805.1 Carlito syrichta | reverse complement strand
TAGCTAGATACCCAGCTAGGCATCTGTCTAACCTGCTGACTTAGCTTGCGGACTTAACTAGCTAGAAAACTGACTTAACGGACTGACTTAATCAGCTAGCTACCTAGCTAAACAGCTGTCTTAACTACCTGGATTAACTAGCTAGCTACCTATTTAACTATCTAGCTAACCTGCTGATTTAACTAGCTGACTTAACTAGCTAGGTGGTTGACATAATAAGCTGACTTATATAGCTAGCTTCCTAGCTAGCCAGCTGACATAACTATCTGAAATAACTGGCTAGCCTGATGGATAGCCATCTGACTTTACAAGCTTTTTCATTAACTATGCAGCTGGATAGTAAACTGAGTTAACGAGCTGACTTAAATACCTAGCCAGCTGGTTTCCAGCTGACTTAACCAGCTTAGATGGATAGTCAGCTGACTTAAC
>NW_007054050.1:0-429 GCF_000164805.1 Carlito syrichta | reverse complement strand
TTCCATTCCATTCCTATCCATTCCATTCTTCTCAATTCCATTGCTTTCTATTCCACTCCATTCCTTTCAATTCCTCTGAATTCCATTTCATTCGTTTCTATTCCATTCTATTCCATTCCTCTCCTTTGCATTCCATTCCATTCCTATTCTTTTCATTTTATTCTTTTCCATTCCATTCCATTTCTTTCCATTATTTCCAGTTCCCTACAATCCATTCCATACTTCTCCATTCCATATCTTTACATTTTATTACACTCCTCTCCATTCCTTTCCTCTCCACTCCAGTTCATTACATTCCTAACGCTTCCATTCCACTCCATTCCATTCCTCTGAATTCCTCCCCATTCCCTTTCTTTTGTTTCCATTCCTTTCCTCTCCATTCCATTGTATTTCTCTCCTTTCCATTCCATTCCATTCCACTGAATTTCT
>NW_007054049.1:3740-8283 GCF_000164805.1 Carlito syrichta | reverse complement strand
TCGAGGCTGCAGTGGCCGGGAGCGGCCACTGCACTCCAGTCTGGTCGACAGAGTGAGACTACAATTCAAAAAAAAAAGAATCACCTACAATATAAAAAGAGAGAAAAAATAGAAAATAGAAAGAATTTATAGAAATGAGAATGAAATGTGAACACATGCTATATATCAAGTTGATGGTTCTGAAAAATAATACTACAAAAAATACAACAGAGATAATGAAAGATAAAATGGCTGAGAAACTTCCAGACTTCATGAAAGAGAAACATTTGTAGATTTAGAACACATTATAAGCTTATTAAAAGACAGACAAAAATAAATTCACACAAATACATTATACCAAAAACTCAGTATACCAATAAAAAGACTGCAACAACCATAGAGAGACATAGAACACCTTCTGAAGAATGATTTGTCACACAGCAAGCATTTCAGCAGCAGTCATGGTAACCTAAAAACAACAATTTAAAATAGTGTCCTGAAGATGAAGAATAATCATAGAAGAATAAGGGTGAAATAAAGACATTTTAAGATAGAAATATAGAAAAATATATTCAGTAAAAATAAACACATAAAGAAAACATGACAACCAAGAACAAATGGCAAGACAAAGAGATGGTAAGTCTGTGACTGAATAGAAATAGACCTTGTTAATTTGAATACCAAAAATAATAATAATTGATTCAGGACTGTCAAAACAGGTGCAATAAAGGCATTAGGTGAAAATAACTCGTAAGACAGGGACTAGAAATTAAAGTATTCTTAGCTCCTTCTAGTACTCAATTAACGGATGAAGCCATTGACCCAAACAAGCAACTGTGCACTCAGGAAACTAGGCAAAGTAGGTACAAAGGACTTAACTATTTATGTCTTTGAAAAAGTCTCAGTTGAATAGAGAGTACATGGAGAGCCTTAAATTAAAGGTAACATATCTACTTATTTGCCATGAAAATTGTAATACATATAGTAGGTGGAATCAACACAAATTTGCTTATTAACAGTTCTAGAAGTCAAAATGATTTCTTATAGAGTTCAAGTTAAGAGTTATGTAGGGTTGATTTTTTCTGGAGACTCCAGTGGAGAATGTTCCTTGCCTTTTCCAGCTCTTAGGGTTTCTTAGTTTGCAACCCAATGTCTTTTCTCTCCAACCTCATGCTTCCAATGTCAATTCCTCCCTCCCCTTTTTGTTTTGACCTACTTTCTTCTGTTGTAAGTGTTTTTGAGATTGCATTTAGACACACCCACATATTGAGGATAATCTCCCCATTACAGGATCCTTGATTTAATTGCATATATAAATCCCCCTTGGCCTTATAAGGTAGCAGTCACAATTTCTAGAGATTAAGATATGGACATCTTAGGGTATGAGACTTTATTCAATTTTCTACAGTGATCATAAATATAAATGTATTAAACACTATAACAAATATATAGCTAGATAATCAGATATTAAAATATCTCATATTGACTGCACTCTATGTCACAGCATAGTTCCAACAAACACACACACACACACACACACACACACACACACACACACTTTCCAAGCAACTCATTAAACAATACATGTACATTGTGTCCACCTAGCTACTCACACCTGGAAACAACTAAAAGCACCTATATTTCGGAACATTCACCAAGAAATAGGCTGTGGTCCTTGTTAGTATCTGGCACATAGTAAGCAACGAAGATTGAATAGAGGGAATATTGGATGTATCGTTTTAATGTGAATTCAATTTAACAAAAATCTTCAAGATGCAAAAGTATGGGCCAACACAAATTCCCTAGAAAGAAAAAAAAACTGTCTTTCTGGTCTCTGATAATCAGAAAGGTACAGACTGAAGCTATAATGGGAAGCCAGTAGGATCTGCTTTTGTCTGCAAGGAGTCAAAGCCTCCAAGCTCATGTTCCCTCATGAAGCAAAAGTTTAAAACAAGGTCCTCAAACTCTGGCCTCTGTTGACCAACTACCTTTTGAAACATACATGAATTTTTACCACATCACACCCAACTATTCTAAGCATCAGATATGCTCTCAGGTTCATGTCTATAAACCCTTGTAATTTCATTTTCCATTCCCTGCTCCCATTTCGTCATATGCACAGGCATGCCCATTATCTCATCCTCACACATTAAACCTTTACATTCTAACTTCGCAGCTTATGCATTTCTCAAATTTGCTTGTTCTTAACCTCATGTTTTCAACATCACAATCTCTAACTCACATGAGTAATCTCCTCTCGTAGAACTCTATTTCACATTAACAACACATGAAGGTAGCAATCATATGACCGCTTCTCAGATAGCTCTTTGTTCCCAATTCCTTAGTCAATTTACATAACAGATTACATGATCTCTCCTATCCATCTGTTACAGGTTTAGTCTATAACACTTTCATCGTCTCTGCAATCTAAAAAATTACGCAGATGCATGCAGTCTTTCATATAAATCACAAATCTATTGTATAAATCCATACACATCATTACACATGCCATACAGATGATATGATGCATGGAAGATGAAATACCTAAACAGGTACAAAACTATGCTGCAAACACCCAACACATCACACTCATACAACTTCACTTACAATGGCAATCTTACCCCATACACTCAATACAAAAAATTGTCAAAATATGACACTGACATAAACAGACACCAGAATAGTCTCCCAAAATGTGACACACTATGTGAAAAAATGTACACACACCATAAATTTTGACATGTTCACACCAAAATGGTACATCAATAACTCTTAGCGACCTAAGAGATAAACTAAATATATTTTGTGGAGTAATAGTTTAGTTTTAGTCTTTAATCGAGGTTTTTAAACAGAGAAAACAAATTGTATGTTGATGATTTATTTTGTCAGAAACTCGAGTGTGCCAATGTGTTTACTGAAGCTTGTGAAATTAAAAGCATAGTCCATGGAAATGTGGATTAAAAGGAATATGAAAAAAAATCAAAAACTGGAGATCTTCATGACATCTCTAAATCCACCAAATAGGTAGATTTCAAGAACAACACAAATTATGACAGGACAAAACCAGTCCAAATTTATTTATAAGTGGGCAATTCTGATATAGGTTATGAGTGTGGTGACTGGAGAATAAAAACTTATTTACAGCCCTGTAGGGGCAGGGAACACTGACAAAGCCGACACAACAAACCGGCCCAAATGACAGCTGTGCTAAGAGTCAGTAAGCACCTATGAGAGAGATGTGACCAATGTTGGGAGATGCAGTCTAAACCCAGTCCCGGAGATTTCACTGAGTCTCCTACTCATGCTCAGATGCTGTGAGTTCTCCTAACATATGGGGACTGCAGAGCTCTGGCAACAAAGGCCATAAGGCCAGGGTCTGGAGACAATGCTTAAGGTAGGATATGTAATTTAGTGGATTCTTTCCTGCAAATTCTCATTTCAGATAAATGAAATAGTAATAACAAAGGTTATGGACACCTCGCCATGTAAGCCGGCAAGATTTTAAGTCTCTGATACACTGCATGAAACAACACATGCCACCATAGGTAATCCAGCCCCACCAAATCATATCATGCCAACAAATATTTTTGTATACCAAGATTTTGGAACTTTAAACAGGTACTAAATAATAATGTTCATGAGAAAAATGCCATGTGTTATTGAACATAGTATTTCTTGATTGTCTCTTGAATGCAAATATATATATATATATTTCTGCTTTTCCTTCTTTTCCTGAGGAATAATAGGGAAAGATACCCATAATTGTGAGCGTTTATTGACCCAAGACCACAAGGAGGCATCTGAGGCTCCAACTCTGACTACGTGACCTGTGTCTCCTCTTTTAACAAGCACGTCCATAGAGGTATAGGGAGAAAGGAGCGGTGGGACAAGAATGCAAGTAAAAAAGGTGGCGCAGAATGGTGCCCTAGAGTCGGAATTAAGCTCATTTGCTCCACAACTGACATCAATGACCCCTTCTCTCAACTGCCAAGGATCTCCATTTCATTGAATGAGCAGCAGTAATTGACTAAGTACACCTTATCTTTTATTTGGAAGAGGCTCCTACATGATATGAATAGAAAAGATAAAAATTCAAGAGAAATGAGAAATCACATTTCCAGAAGAGAAGTCTTGAGCAAGTGTGTGAAGTCTTCATTTGCTACCTCCAGCACCCTGCCAGGTTTAGGGAACCTTCAAAAATGCTTCATCAGTCTATTTAGCTAGCTAGCTAGCTAACAATCCACTTATCATATACTCATATTTATAACCCTATCTTTCTATATCTCTATCCATAAAGAATTAATATAAACAAATAGGTAGTTAGACATACATAATTCTTTATATGATATTTTCGATATTTTTTTGGGGGGGAACAAATTCTCATAAGGAGAATTGAGCTAATGATAATAATAATAACATTTAAATTTTAGTGACTGTATATTGTATTTTAGGCATGGCCCACAGTTTCCAATATTTTGTAAACATCTTCAAAAATATCACATACAAGATACCCAATCTTGCCGACATCCTCGCCTCACGCAATTTTCATAACTTCCTTTTAGAT
>NW_007054049.1:0-2816 GCF_000164805.1 Carlito syrichta | reverse complement strand
CCAACCCTTCACCTAGACAATCTGCTTATCCTCCCTTATGCTAGACCAAACAAGAAAACTTTCGTATGTGGTTTTTCTCACTATATGTTACTTCACCCACAATGCCTTTAGCCTTTCATAAAGCCGCACGTCTGAAGAGCTCATATGCATTTCCTCTAATGCATACCTTACTGTATCACAGAACAACAAAATGGAACAAAGAACAAGTACATACCTGTACTCATTCACGCACATTGTCACACCACATAACACATACACACACTCATCACATCCCCTTTCACCAGTACCAGAAATACTCAGTAGATATGTCCCAGGAAATGCATACAACTTCTTGAAATACACTGTCTGCTCATTAAAAAGACATCATTGAAGAACCATTGAAATCCCCAGTAGACATTAAAGAAGAAAGAGTCAAGAAAATTTAGTATATGGAGGTCCATCTAAAAAGATGAGTTGCTGAGACAGAAAAAGAACTGGAGCCCCTCAAAAGAAAATAAAAATAAAACATCTCCTCCGGGGAGAAGATCCATGTAAAATCCCCCGTCTCTAACACCACAGCATGGGACCTCTTCACTTACCGTGAGTTCAGTTTGGACAAGAACACCCAAGAGGAACTGGAGGAGGTTGAAAACAAAGCAGAACCACCATTTCTGGAGGAATGTCTCGGGGCCAAGACTCCTGAATGGCACAAAAGCATGGAGAGTGGCTTAAAGTGCACGACCTGCTGTCGGGTTTTCCCTAATAAGGAGAAGTTAAAGAGTCATGTGGAACATGGGACCAGTGAGGGATTCAGCTGCCGTACTTTCCATCTTGCCTTTGACAGGCTGAAGAGGAAGAAAAAAAACTGAAGAGAAAGAAGACTAAGGAAGAAGGGAAAGACCAGGTCAATGACATCTGGAAGCATTACGAAAAAACATACAGTCATGAGAACATTCTCATGCAAATAGGAAATATTCAGCTACTAAAATAAGCTTTGTCCATTCTTCCCAGATAAACCAAGGTTCAGAAGAGTCACAGTCCCTTCAGCTGTATTCCCTGACATAACCTCCTTCTAAGAGGCACAGGACAAGGCAGAAAAAGAGCTCGGTCCCTGACAAAGAGTTGATGTGCTATGCAGGCCAATCATAGTCCGGCTCTTTCCTGGGTGTAACTAAAATCTCAGTCTCCATGTTGTGAATTCATTTCTTGAAGAACACAGTGAGGATCTTTAACCACCTAAAAACCCACCAGAAGTTGAATCTTTCTTTCTTTTTTGTTTTTCTGTAAACGTTTTCCAAGCTGGATGCTTAGAATGGGGAGAAAAGGCTGTTTCCTCAAAGATAACAAGTATAACCTAGAAAGGAGGAATAGAGGCTAGACTTATGTCCTAATTACATTTTTGGAAAATATACATATGACTTACCTTTTGGAGGATCCTCATGTTCTCTATGAAACTTCCCAGTTTTCCCATTTTATTCTACTTTTTTGTTTCAGCTTCAAATGATTTGTTCTATGTGACAGTAGATAGAATTAAAATTCGACAAAAATGCAAAGGCTTTGTAAAGCCAGGCTCATAACACAATAAATAAGACTGCCTCTTTTTCACTTAGGAGAATCTAACTAACTTTGGATGTCCTGAGGGCGACTGAGCACTTGTCATTACAATAAGGAAAGCTACCTCACTTCATATTCAATATTCAGATTCCCTTCTGTGTTTTAGTTTATTTTAGAGCATAATTTTTGTGTCATTTTATGTGGGTGATAACTTCAATGTCAGTTCAGTTTTCAAAGCTTTGGCTATGCCTCTGTTGTTTTTGATTATAAAAAAAAATCAGCCTGTCGAAGGCAAGATGGAAAGTATGGCAACTGAATCCCTCACTGATCCCATGTTCCACATGACTCTTTTGTTAAGCAGTGAGGTACTACCTTCACCCTTTTAAATTTTCTTTGCTTGCTTGCTATCCTGCTTATAACCTGATCCATACAAAACTTTCTATTTATGGAGTGAATGGCTGGCTGTCTTACCAGACATCAATAGTCTCCAATTAGCATGTTTCTGTCCCTTTATACATAGATGAAGAGTTTCCATAATTACTACTGGGAAATGGAGTTACTGAAATCTTTCTCTTGTACTAGGAAAACCATGAGAAGGGTGCAAAGTGAAGAGCCAATATCTTTTTTTCATCACTATTTCCCTCGAATTATCCGAGAGTAATTGTCACTTTTAATTTGAATCATAATTGTTGCAGGAAATTAGCAATAAAAGCCCAGCCAATAAGAGTTGCTATGCCTCTTTGGATCCATCTTGCACATGTCCCACTTGAGTTAAGGACTTGGATATTCCAAATAGTCTTCATTCATTTTTTCAACTTTTAATGTACCTCATTTTAAACTCAAGTATATGAAAGTATTGAGTTTTGAAAGTCTCTTTATTAAAATGCTATGTATATGCACTTCAACCTGCACCAACCGATATGCTTCTTTAGGAACTGGAGATAGCTTCTTGTGTGTTCTACAAAATTATTTATATCACCAAGGTTCACAGTGGATTCTGTTAAATGTACGAGTAAATACAACTTTTTGAATTTTACCAATTTCATTGTTGGCATCTCATTTATTCTTGTGTTCTATGTAATTACTCATAATTTATATATCAATTTCTTTCAACTACATTTTCTCATTTGCCTAAAAAAGTGTATATATGTTCCTTTCTGAGATTTAGAATTCTCCCTATGCTTGACCTCTTCAGTTTTAGTATAACTAATTTACAGTAGGGTATAAAATACTTCTTTTTAAAGTTTACTACTTTCTACACTGGCAACTACAGATTTACTTAA
>NW_007054048.1:0-431 GCF_000164805.1 Carlito syrichta | reverse complement strand
GATGAGGAAAAGGCACTTTCCCACCTGTTGATCACGGGAGGTTTCAAAGTTGGCCTCTGGTCACATCTGTCCTGTGCCTTTGGCCACACGTCCCAGGAGTCCTGCCTCCACAATCCACACTAGTGCTCCACAGCAAAGACACATGTGAGCTCATGGAACAGACTGCCCCGAGTAAGGCGGTCGTCGAGCATAGAGCGATCAAGGAAGTCCAGCAATTCCACGTCCAGCCCAGGTTCCGGTCACCCAGCGTTCCTCCTTTGGGAAGGCAGAGTGTCCCTTCCTTTCCTGATCACTCCATCATCCCACAGCCACATGGAACTTTCCCTGAGGAGCCATGGACACCCATCGTGACACATGTTGGAGGCTTTTTTTCTGCTGGAGTATCCATTGGCCAGGCTGGTGTGCAGCAGCAAGATTGTTCCTTCCGCGTC
>NW_007054047.1:0-543 GCF_000164805.1 Carlito syrichta | reverse complement strand
TGTGTGGACTTGCTCTGCTCCTGTCTGCCTGGACTGCATTTCTGGTATGTCTTGCCCAGGATGAGTGGGACCTGTGCTGGGGGATGTATTTTGGGGAAAGGTCTTACAAGGGAAGCAACCCCTTCCCCTCCAGAAGCTGTAAAGCCTTTGGCAAAGTGCCTGGTCTCATAGACCCACATCTTCTAGCATAGGGCTGGGGCTCAGAGGGGCTGCCTAGGGTTTCTGATGGGCTTTGGAGGAGAAGAGTGCCACAGACGGGGCCTCATTCCCCCCTTGCCCCCACACCCAGCTGAGGCAGGGGTGGGCTCACGGGGCCTGGCTTCCCGTTGCCCTGTGCTAAACCGGGCTGCTCTGTTCTCTTTTAACTCATTCCTTCCCCCCCAGCTCCCACAGGATGATGATGATGCAGAGACAGGCCTGACTGAGGGAGAAGGTGAAGGAGAGGAGGAGAAAGAGCCAGAAAACCTGGGCAAGCTGCAGTTTTCCCTGGACTATGATTTTCAGGCCAATCAGGTGTGTGGGGCTGGGCTGGGGGCAGAGTGG
>NW_007054046.1:0-432 GCF_000164805.1 Carlito syrichta | reverse complement strand
GAGTTTCTTTCCCTTGGTAGAAGGCCCCTCACACTGAGCTGAGGCCCCTCACTCTGTCACCGAGACTCATTTTACTCACAGCTTTCTTCTTGGCCTCAAAAGGGTTGAAATCCCTTGGGCCCATTACCTCCAATGATTGTAATTTAAGCACAGCATAGTGCTGATTGGCCTGTTAGACTCCAGAGATCTCCTGGCAGAAAATTCAAAGGGAAGGAGGCAGAAGATTTAGACTGATGGAGGTGGGGACTTTGGATAGTCAGTATTCCTTGGACTTCCAATTGCTTAACAGAAAATTTACCCTGGAGCCTCTTCACAAAGTTAAATAAACACAAATACCATTTTAGAATCACCAGACATCCCCAATATTGGTTTCTCCTGAGGGCAGATGAGAAGCAGAGCACACACAGATCCTATACCAGACCCAACAGCCTC
>NW_007054045.1:0-433 GCF_000164805.1 Carlito syrichta | reverse complement strand
GTCTTGGGGCGGTTGCTGAGACCTGCTTGGCAGGCTCCTTATGGTCTTTCTCGAGCCTGACCCTCTCAGGTCCTGGCCATCCTCCTGGGCACATGCAGTGTCTGGCGGGGGCCTGTGATTCTGCGCCCAATCCTCTTGCCACTCATGACTTGCCTCCACCTCCATGGTCAAGGGCTGGCTTAAGTGCCCCCCTCTCCTGGGACTTCATGACTTCCTAACCTGGCTCTCTGCAGCTGCTTTTTTCTGGCTATAATCCTGGGGTAGCCAGAACAAGCCTTGTCATTTCCCCGCTCTGAACCCTTCCTTGGCTCCCGTTTCTCTGAGGCTTTTTCTCAGAGTGAAATGCAGACTCCGATTTGGCCTACCATCCTGTTCCTGCCAGCCCTTCTGGCCTCAAGCCCTACCACGCTCCTCCTTGCCTCTGCATCCCAGC
>NW_007054044.1:0-541 GCF_000164805.1 Carlito syrichta | reverse complement strand
TATGGCAACATAGGTGAGCCTAGGGGACACAATGCCGAGTGACATGAGAGGCAGAGAACAGCCCCACAGAATCTACACTGAGGTTGTTCTCTTAGAAGTAGAGAGTGAAAGACTGGTTATCAGAGGATGGAAAGATGGCGGCCCTGAGGGTAGGGGTGAACGGCTCAACAAGTCCAAGGTCACAGTTAAAGACTGGTTGCCAGAGGTTGGGAAGGTGACAGCAATGAGGGCAGGGGTGAACAGCTTAACAAGTCCAAGGTCATAGTTAAAGATTGGTTACCAGAGGATGGGAAGATGGTGGCAATGAGGGCAGGGGTGAACGGATTAACAAGTCCAAGGTCATAGTTAAAGATTGGTTACCAGAGGATGGGAAGATGGCAGAAATGAGGGTAGGGCTGCACAGCTCAACAAGTCCAAGGTCACACTTAAAGACTGGTTACCAGAGATTGGGAAGATGGCAGCAATGAGGACAGGGGTGAACGGCTCAATAAGTCCAAGGTCACAGTTAAAGACTGGCTACCAGAGGATGGGAAGATGGTGG
>NW_007054043.1:0-523 GCF_000164805.1 Carlito syrichta | reverse complement strand
TTATGGATACCTCAGTGACTGTCCCTTCTCTGTGCTTCTTGTCTTACTGACTAGTCCGCTATTGTAATCACTGCTCCAGTTAGTAGCTCCCTCTCTAAGTGGTTCCCCAGTTACTGGTCCTCATCTCTGATGGGTATTTCAGTGATAGGTCTTCTCTGTGATGGGTACCCTAGTGAGTGGCCCACAACAGTTATGGATGTCCTAGTTGTTGGCCTTCTCTTTGATGGGTTTCAGAGTGACTTAATCTCCTCTGTGCTGAATGCTCCAATTACTTGCTTTCCCCTGTGATTGATGTCCTAGTGACTGGTCATCCTCTATGATGAATCCCTGAGTAACTTTCCCTCGTCTTTGATTAGTGTCCTAGTCACTGAGTCTCCTTGGATATTGGAGCCCCAGTGACTAGGCCTACTCTGTGATAGGTGTAACATTGACTAAACTTCCACAGTTATAGGTGCCACAGTGGATACACTTCCACTGTTATCTTTGCTAAAGTGACTAGTACTCCTTTGTGTGGGTAGCTCAG
>NW_007054042.1:0-934 GCF_000164805.1 Carlito syrichta | reverse complement strand
CTGTAGATTTTTCTCCCTTTACCCCTTTCCCTCCCCCTCTTCAATTCTGTTTTTGAGGGAAGGTGGGGTTGCTTTTATTTCTCTTCTGCAATGACCTGTTCTTCCTTATGAGAGTCTTCTGGTTTTGTTCACTTTTCCCTCTGCTTTACAGTCTGTCTATTCAGCAGTTTGCAGTCTTGGTTCGTTCAGAGAATCTCACCAGTTCACCTATGCCGTCGCCATCTTGCCCCATCTCCTTTGGTAAAGTTTCCGCTCGCGGTGAACGTTTCAGGGCGGCGGAGCTCCTTGGTGGCTTGAGTTCGAGGGTGGGGGGCGCGACGGGATGGCCCGGCGGGGCCGCGCAAGGAGAGGGCTCCGGGCCGGGAAGGGGCGCGTGCGGCGCGGGGCTGCCGGCGCCTTGCCGGCAGGGGCTGGAGGCTGCGGCACGTCAGCCCAGAGGCGCCACGTCTGGGGAGCGTGGGGTGGCGGCCCTGCCCGGCGCAGCGGAAGAGGAACTGTGTCTTATTTCTTATAGCATGGTCTCCTTACAATCTCACAGGCCTACCTCTTCTTTGAAAGTTTCTGGGCCAGAGGGAAGTTTTTTGTATAGTTTAGCCATGGCGCATTGACAATGAATACAGATAGGGACCAGTGGGATTCTGAATAGATTCAAAATTTTAGAGAGAGAGAAAAGCAATCTTTGTTGTTTTACCCAATTTTGTTGGCTAATAAATAGTTCAAAAGAAAAGGTTTTTTTCCCTAAACGAAATAAGGAATTAGCAATTTTTTTAAAGGACATAAGTTTTGCCTATTTCTGATAATATCTGGAAAGAGAAACTCGCAAGGAGATGAACATTTTAGTTGTGTAGTATTAAGGCATAGAACAAATAGTTATAGTAGTTCCAGCTACTTGGAAGGCTGAGGTGGAAGGATCGCCGGAGTCCAGCAGGTCGAG
>NW_007054041.1:0-516 GCF_000164805.1 Carlito syrichta | reverse complement strand
GCCTGAGCCCAGCAGGTCGAGGCTGCGGTGTCTGTGAGCATGACACTGCACTCCAACCTGGGCGACAGAGTGAGACTCCAACTCAAAAAAAAATTGTGATAAAAATCACACAATTTGAGCCACCCATCCTGTGGCATTTTGTTATGGTAGCCTTAGCAGAGAAAGAGAACATATAGAAAAGTCATACTTTATATTTATTGTCATTTGAGGTACATTACATTTTAATGTTTTTGTTGCTGATTTTCTAAAGAGTTTTGTTGTAAAGTCTCATAATTTATAAAGAAAAATAATTTTGTATTTGTGTACTTACAGCTTTATCAGTTATTTGTGTGTCAAGCCCTCTCGTGCTTTTAGAATAATTCTTATTTTTATTTTATTTTATTTTATTTTATTTTATTTGAGTCAGAGTCTTACTCTGTCACCCAGGCTGGAGTGCAGTGGCACGCTCACAGCCACCCCAGTGTCGACCTGCTGGGTGCCTGCGATCCTTCCTCCTTAGCCTTCCAAGTAGCCAGA
>NW_007054040.1:0-437 GCF_000164805.1 Carlito syrichta | reverse complement strand
GTTAAGTCAGCTGGCTAGCCAGCAGGCTACCTAGGAAGCCAGCTCGTTAAGTCTTCTGGCTAAACAGCTGGCTAGCTAATTATGTCAGCTAGTTAAGTTAACTGGCTAGCCAGCTAGCTACCTGGTTAAGTCAGCTTGTCAAGTGAAGTGGATAGCCAACTGGCTAGCTATGGAGCTAGCTAGTTAAATCAGCTGGCTAGCCAGTCTGGCTATCTAGATAAGTCAGCTAGTTAAGGCAGCTGGGTACCCATCCTGTTAGATAGGTAACTATCTAGTTAAGTCAGGTGGATAGCCAGCTGGATAGCTAGTTAAGTCAGCTACCAAGACAGCTGCTATCTATTGAAGTCAGCTAGTTAAGTCAGCAGGCTTGCCACCTTGCTAGGTAGGTAGCTAGCTAGGTAAGTCAGTTTGCTAGTCAGCTGATTAACTTAAGTCAG
>NW_007054039.1:0-465 GCF_000164805.1 Carlito syrichta | reverse complement strand
CTCGAACCCGCGGGCTCAGGCAATCCACTCACCTCAGCCTCCCAAAGGCGCGGGATTACAGGCTGAGCCACCGAGCCCGGCAAAGACTATATTTTTAATGATCATTTCTGTAGTTTGTTACTAGAGAAGTTTCTCTGATCACAGTAGAGCACCAGAAACCATGAGGAGGAGGTTTCTAGTGTCCTCTCCTGAGCGTGAAGCCAGTTCTTGTTGCTGTTTCGCTGTGACTGTCATTTGCCATTGATGATCATTCTTGCTTTCCTTCAGCGGAGCAAGAGGGAAAGGAGGCAGTCTGAGTGGTTTCAAAAAATTACCTCACAAATGCTGTCATGTAAGGATATTCATGCTTAGCTCACTGAAAGTGACAATGAAACATTAAACTCTAAGCCAAATTCCAGGAAAAAACTAGATATGTTATTAAATATTACTGGTTTCCTGGTAACTTTATAGAAGGTATTTGCTCTG
>NW_007054038.1:0-867 GCF_000164805.1 Carlito syrichta | reverse complement strand
GTGGCTCGAGCCTGTAATCCCAGCACATTGGGAGACCAAGGTGAGAAGATTGCCTGAACCCATGGGCAACATGGTGAGACCTCATCTCTACAATAAATAAAAAATTAGCTGGGCATAGTGGCTCATGCCTGTAGTTCCAGCTCCTTGGAAGGCTGAAGCAGAAGGATCGCCTGAGCCCAGCAGGTCGAGACTGCAACGGCTGTGAGCGTGCCATTGCACTTCAGCCTGGGCAATGGAGTGAGACTCCACCTCAAAAGATAATAAAATAAAACAAAATATTTAAATCTAGGCCAGGTGCGGTAGTAATCCCAATGAAAAGGTTCATTGTTTCTGAAAGCACAATTGAGAGTTAAATGCAGTCATGTCATCCTGAGAAAGCTCCAGAACCCTCTACAGCCAATGCAGGGTCCCTTTCTGGGACAGTTTCCCTCTACGCTTCAGTCCTCACACATACCAGCTAAATAAATATGCAGCTGTGATAGTAAAAATGGCTAAAAATAATATTTTATTTTCAGCAATTAACATAAACCAGTTATTCTGAAAATCAAATAAGTGGCAAGGAAGTTTATACTTTTTTTTTTTGAGTCGGAGTCTCACTCTGTCGCCCAGACCGGAGTGCAGTGGCCACTCCCGGCCACCGCAGCCTCGACCTGCTGGGCTCCGGCGAACCTTCCGCCTCAGCCTTCCGAGTACCCGGAATTACAGGCGTGCGCTACCACGTCCCGGCTAATTTTTTTGATTTATTGTAGAGATGAGGTCTCGCCTGCCCAGGCGGGTCTCGAACCCGTGGGCTCAAGCAATTCACTCACCTCAGCCTCCCCAAGGCGCGGGATGACAGGCTGAGCCACCGAGCCCGGCTAGTTAATA
>NW_007054037.1:0-782 GCF_000164805.1 Carlito syrichta | reverse complement strand
TTGTCATCTAGTTAAGTCAGCTGGCTAGCCACCTGTCTAGGTAGGTTGCTAGCTAATTAACTCATTTGGCTAGCTGACTTGCTAGTTAGTTAAGTCAACGTGTTCAGTGAGCTGTTCAGTCATCTGGCTCACTAGGTGGCTGGCTAGTTAAGTCAGCTGGCTAGCCAGATGACTATCTAGTTAAGTCAGCTATTTAAGACAACTGGTTAGCCGGCTGGTTAGCTAGGTGATTGGTAAGTTAAGTAGGCTGGTTAGCAGGTTGGTGATTTAGGTGGCCAGCTAGCTTACACAGCTGGTTAGCTGTCTGAGCAGCGGGGTGGCTGAATAGTTGAGCTGGCTGGCTATCCCACTGTTCAACCAGCCAGCTGGCTATTTAAGTCAGCTGGCTAGCCAGGTGGCCAGCCCGCTGGCTAGATTGCCAGCTGCCTAGCCAGCTAGCCAGCCAGGTAGCTAGCTATTTAAGAGAGCTGGCTAGCTGTTTAGCCAAAAAGGATGCAAGCTAGTTAAGTCAGTTAGCTAGCCAGCTAGCCTGCCAACTAGTTAGTCAGCTAGTTAAGTCAACTAGCTAGCCAGCTAGCTAGTTAATTGAGCTAGCAATTCAGCTAAATATTCAGGTACCTAGTTAATTCAACTAGCCAGTCAGGTTGCTAGTCAGCTAACCAGTTAAGTCAGCTAGCTATTCAGCTAGATAGTCAGGTAGATACATAAGTCAACTAGCCATCTAACTAGCCAATTAGCTAGCTAGTTAAGTCAGCTAGCTATACAGCTAGATAGCTTGTTTG
>NW_007054036.1:0-439 GCF_000164805.1 Carlito syrichta | reverse complement strand
GGCACCAGGCCCATCGTGTGTCCACAGTGTGACAGTGCAGGCTGGGGCTGGGCATAGTCCCATCCTTCTGGCCTTGACGTCCAGACTCCTCCTTGAGTTTCACGAGCCAGGAAGGCCCAGAAGCTTCTCTGTCAGAGACACCAAGGGGTTTCCAGGCCCTGGTCCCCCAATGACCCTTGGTATGTCACCTCAGGAAGAACATGGAAGCTGTTCATGGAGTCACTTTTTGCTCATTACCCCTTCTAGAGAGGTGGGCTTCAGCGTACTGGCTCAGTGCTGGACAGCACATGTGAACAGGACCCTGCTTCTGGCCTGCTGGAGCCAGAGCCCTAGAAAGGGTTCTGAGGGGCAGGGAGGCCCTGCCACCTGCAGGCTGGCACTTCCCTGGACCTTCTCCTCCCTGGCCAGCCTCCATGCCCTCCCCGACGTCCTGCCCCAT
>NW_007054035.1:0-11112 GCF_000164805.1 Carlito syrichta | reverse complement strand
GGCCAGCTATTTAAATCAGCTGTCTAGCCGGCTGACCAGCACAGTGACTCGCTAGTTAAGGCAGCTGGTTATCCGACTGTCTAGCTAGCCTGTTGGCTATTTAAGCTGACTGGCTAGCCAGCTTACCAGCCCACTAGCAAGCTAGCCGGCTGCCTAGCCAGCTACCCAACCAGGTAGCTAGTTAGTTAAGCCATCTGGCTAGTCATCTAGCCAACCAGGTAGCTAGCTAATTAAGTCAGCTGGCTAGCCTGCTAGCCAGCAAAATATCTCATCAGCTAGTTAAGTCAACTAGCTACCCAGCTATCTAGTTAAGTCAGCTAGTTAGTCAGCTAGCTATTCAGATAACTAGTTAGGTCAGCTAGCCAGCTAACTAGCCAGTTAGATAGCTAGTTAAGTCAGCTGGCTCGACAGCTAGATAGCTTGTTTGCTAGTTTGTTATCTCAGCTAGATAGCGAGCTAGCTAATCAGCTAGCTAGTTAAGTGAGTTAGCAAATCAGCTAGTTACTTAGCTATCTAGTCGACTAGCAAATCAGCTAGCTGGTCAGCTAATTAGTGGCTCGTTCGTTTTCCATCAGGTAAGCTAACTAGTCAGTTCCCTCACCTGCCTAGTGGTCAGCAAATTTGTCTGCTCACTTACCAGCAAATAGGTCAACTGACTTGTCGGCTCACTCCTAAACTAACAGGACAGTTAAATATTTGCCTTGCTCGACAGCCGAATAGTTAAGTCAGCTCACAAGTTGGCTCATTCACCGGCCGACTAGTTTAGGCAGCTCACCAGTCAGCTCACTCACCAGCCTATTAGTTAAGTTGGCTCACCTGTTGGCTAACTGCTGGCCGACTTCTTAATTCTTCTGTCCAGTCGGCTCATTCACCAGCCGACTAAATTCGGCTGACAAGTTAGCTCACTCACCGGCAGACTAGTTAAATCAGCTGACCAGTCTGCTCACTGACAGTCCGAATAAATAAATCAACTCACCTGTTGACTCACTCCCTGGCTGATTAGTTAAGTCACCTAACCAGTCTGTTGACTAGTCAGCCAACTAGATAAGTCAGCTAACCAATTGACTGACTAGTCGACCAACTTGTAAGCTGACAAGTTAGCTCAGCTAACTAGTCAGCCGACAAGTTAGGTCTGCTAACTAGTTGGCCAACTGGTTGGTAGATTAGTTTGGTCAGCAAACCAGCAGGCAACAAGTTAGCCTTGCCAACTAGTGGAGCAACTCGTTTGTCTGCTAGTTGACCAAGGTAACTAGTTGGCTGACAATTCAGCCGACTTGTTAAGCCAGCTAACAAGTCAACCCAGTTATCAGCCAAAGTGTTAAACCAGCTAAGTAGTCTCTCCACGCATCAGCCACTAATTTAAGTCACCTTGCTAACTCGTTCACCAACTAGTTAAGAAAGCTAATTAACTCGATTTAAACAAGTTAAAACAGTTAGCTAACTCGTTAATCAACTGGCTATGTCAGCTAACTATCTCGTTATACAACTAGTTAAGTAAGCTACCTATGTCAGCTATCTAACTAGATAGCTAGCAAGTCAGCTAGCTCACCAGACAGCTAACTATTTAAGTCAGCTATTTATATCTGCTCCCTAATTAGTTAGCTAATTATTAAGTCAGCAAGTTATTCAGCTAGTTAAATAGTTCGCTAACTATTTAATTCAGGTAGTTAAATTGGCTAGCTAACTAGTTGAGTCAGCCATTTAAGTCAGCTAGCTAAATAATTAAGTCAGCTACCTAAGTCAGCAAGTTAAGTCAGATTTTTATATCAGTAAACTGGTTAAGACAGTTAGCTAGCTAGTTAGCTAATGAGTTAAGTCAGTTGGATGTGTCAACTAGCTAGCTAGGTACCTAATGAGTTAAGTCAGCTGGTTGTGTCAGCTAGCTAGCTCATTAGCTAGCAAGTTAAGTAAGATGATTAAGTCACCTAGTTAGCACGTTATATAATGAGTGAGCTAACTTTGTAGCTAGCTGGTTAAATCAGCTAGTTATCCTAGGCAGCTAACAGTTTAAGTCAGCTTGTTAGCGAGGTGCCTAGCTAGTTAGCTAAACAACTTAAATCAGCTAACTACCTAGCTACCTAGATAGCCTATTTAATTCAGCTGGCTATCTAGGTACTAGCTAGTTAAATCAGTTAGTTAAGTAATCTGGCTAGCCAGCTGGGTAGCTTGTAGTGAGCTAGTTAAGTTAGTTGGCTAGCTAACTGGTTAGCTGGTTAATTCAGCTAGTTAAGAGAACTGGCTAGCCACCTTGCAAGGCAGTTAACTAGATAGTTAAGTCAGCTAGATAGCTACCTGGCTAGCTAGTGATGTCAGTGAGTTAAGTCAGATGGCTAGCCAACGGATTAGCTGGCTAAGAAAGCTAGTTTAGTCAGCTGGCTAGGCAGCTGACTATGTAGGTAGCTAGCTATATAAGTCAGCATGCTAGCCAGCAGGCTAGCTGTACAATACATCTAGTTAATTCAGCTGACTATTCTGCTAACTAGGTAGTTAGGAAGATAGTTAAGTGAGCAATCTTGCAAGCTTAAGTCAGCTAGGTATGTCAGCTGGCTAGCCAGCTGACTAAATGGTTAAGTCACCTAGTTAAGTCAGGTGTCACTCAGCTGGTTAGCTAGTTAAGTCATCTCATTGTCAGGTGGCTATCCAGCTGGTTAGATAGTTAAAAAGCTAGTTAAATAAGATGGCTAGCCATCTGGCAAGCTAGGTATTTCAGCTAGGTAAGCCAGCTGGATATCTAGGTTGGTAGCTGGTTATGTAAGCTAGTTAAGTCAGCTTGTTAGTTAGTTAATTCAGTGAGTTTAGCCAGCTGGCTAGTCAGCTGGCTAGCTGGGTAGCTAGCTAGTTAAGTCAGCTGACTAGAGAGTGAGCTAGCTTGTTAAGTAACCTGATTATGTCAGCTCAGTAGCCAGATGTTTAGATAGGTAGCTAGGTAGGTAAGTCAGCTGGCAAGCCAGCAGGCTACATAGAAGCTAGCTAGTTAAGGCAGCTGGCTATCCAGCTGGCTGGCTAGGTAGCTAAGCTGTTATGTCATCCTGCTAGTCAGCTGGCTAGCTAGTTAAGTCACCTAGTTAAGTCACCTGGCAAGAAAGCTGGCTAGCTAGGTAGCTAGATAATTAAGTCAGCTGTCTATCCTGCTGCCAAGCTATATAATTCACCTAGTTAAGTCAGCTGGCTAGCCAAGTGGCTAGCTAGGTAGCTTTCTAATTAAGTGAGCTGGCTAGACAGCTGGCTAGCTCCTTAAGTCAACTAGTTAAATCAACTGGCTAGTCACCAGGCTAGCGATATAACAAGATAGTTAATTCAGCTGACTAGCAAGCAGGTCAGCTATTTATGTCAGCTACTTTAGTCAGCTGGGTAGCCAGCTGGCTAGGTAGGCAGTGAGCTAGTTAAGTTGATTGGCTAGCCAGCTGGCTACCTAATTAAGTCAGCTAGTTAAGACAACTGGGTAGCCAGGTATTTAGCTATGTAGAGAGTTACTTAAGTTAGCTTGCTAGACATCTAAGTAGTTAAGTCAAGTAGCTGCTAGAGAGGTACAAAGCTCAAGTCAGCTGGTATCCAGTTGGATAACTAGTTAAGCCAACTAATTTAGTCACCTGCCTGGCTAGCTGCCTAGCTCATCAATCAACTATTTAGGTCAGCTCGATAACCAGGTGGGCAGCTAGTTAAGACACCTCATTAAGTCAGTTGGCTAGCCAGCTATCTAGTTAGTTAAAATGCTAGTTAATTGAGATGGCTAGACAGCTAGTTAGCTAGTTATTTCAGCTAGTTAATTCAGCTGGCTAGCTAGGTAGCTAGCTAGTTAAGTAGCTAGTTTTGTCAGCTAGCTGACTAGTAAAGTCAGCTAGATAAGTCAACTAGCTAGCTAGCTAGCTAGCTAGGTATCTAGCAAGTTATTTCAGCTAGAAAAGTCAACTGGCCAGCTAGGTAGCTTACAAGTTAAGTCAGCTAGTTAAACCAGCTGGATAGATAGTTAAATCAGCTAGTTAAGTAAGCTGTCTAGACATCTGGCTAGCTAGTTACATCACCTAGTTAAGTCAGCTCGGTAACCAGTTGGATGCGTAGTTATCTAGATACTTAATTCATCTGGCAAGCATGCAGGATATGTATGTATCTAACTATTTGAGTCTGCTGGCTAGCCATGTGGTAAGCTCGTGATGTGAGCTAGATAAATCAACTGGCTAGCCAGCTGTCTAACGAGTCCAGTCACCTAGTTGGGTCAGCTGGCTAGCCAACTGGCTAGCTTGTGAAACCAACTAGTTAATTCAGCTGGCTAGCCAGCTGGCTAGCTAGGTAGCAAGATAGTTAAGTCAGCTGGCTAGACAGCTGGCTAGCTAGTTACGTCAGTTAGTTAATTCAGCTGGCTTCCCAGCTGGCTAGCTAGGTAGCTAGCTAGTTGAGTCAACTGACTAGCCAGCTTGCTAACTGGTAAAATCAGAAAGTTAATTTAGCTGTACAATCAGCTGGCTAGGTAGTGAAGTCAGATAGTTAAGACAACTGGCTAGACAGCTGGCTAGCTGGTTAAGTCAGCTAGTTAAGTCAACTGGCCATCCAGATTTCTAGCCAGGTAGCTAGCTACTTCAGTCATCTAGTTAAGATACCTGGGTAGCTAGGTAGCTAGCTAGTTAAGTAAGCTAGATAACTCAGCCGGCTATCTAGTTAATACACTTAGTTAAGTCAGCTGGCTAGCCAGCTCCCTATCAGGGTAGCTACCTAGTTAAGTCAACTCAATACAAAGCTGGCTAGCTAGTTAAGTCACCTAGTTAAGTCAGTATGCTGGACAGCAGGTTAGCTAGGTAGTTAAGTAGTTAAGTCAGCTGGAAAGTCAGCGGACTATGTAGGTACATAGCTACTGAAGTCAGCTGTTTAACCTTTAGGTTATCTAGTCATGTCAGCTAATTAAGTCAACTGGCGATCCAGCTGTCTAGCTAGGTAGGTAGTTAAGTCTGCTTGCTATTCAGCTGGCTACATCGTTGTCAGCTAATTAAATCAGCTGGCTAAACAGCTGGTTAGCTAGTTAAATTGGAAATTAATTCAGGTGGCTAGACAGCTGGCCAGCTAGTTAAAAAGCTATTTAAGTCAGATAGGCAGCAAGCTGGCTAGCTAGTTATTTCAGCTAGTTATGTCAGCTGGCAATCTAGAAAGCTACCTAGTTAAATCAACTAGATATGTAAGCTAGCTAGCTAATTAAGTCAGCTAGTTAAGTCAACTAGCTAGCCAGCTTGCTTGCTAGGTACCTTGCAAGTTATGTCAGCTGTCTAGCAAGCTGGCTAGCTAGTTAAATCACCTAGTTAAGTCAGCTGACTAGCCAGCTGGCTAGGTAGGTAGCTTGCTAGTTAAGTCAGCTGGTGAGACAGCTGGCTAGCTAGATAACACACCTAGTTAATTCAGCTGGATAGCCAGCTGGCTATGTATGTAGCAAGCTAGTTTATTCAACCAGGTAGAAAGAAGGGCAGCTAGTTAAGTTAGCAGGTTAGCAAGTTGGTGAGCTGGTGAGCTAGGTAGTTATGTAGTTAAGTCAGCTGACAAGGCAGCAGGATACATACGTAGCTAGCTAGTTAAGTCAGCTGGCTAGCCACCTGGCTATCTAGTGATGTCAGCTAGTTACATCACCTGGCTAGACAGCTTGATAAGGAGTAAAGTCAACTATTTGAATCAGCTGGCCAGCCAACTGGCTAGTTGGTTAAGTTAGCTAGTTAATTCAAGTGGCTAGCCATCTGGATAGCTAGGTAGCTAGCACGTTAAGTCAGCTGGCTGGCCAGCTGGCTAGCTGATTAAGTCAGCTAGCTAAGTCACCTGGCTAGCCACCTGTCTAGGTAGGTATCTAGCTAATTAAGTGAGCTGACTAGCCAGCTTGCTAGCTAGTTAAGTCAGAGAGTTAAGTGAGCTGGTTAGTCATCTGGCTCACTAAGTGGCTGGTGAGTTAAGCCAGCTGGCTAGCCACATGGCTATCCAATTACGTCAGCAAGTTAAGACAACTGGTTAGCCGGCTGACTAGCTAGGTGGCTAGTAAGTTAAGCTGGGTGGTTAGCAGGCTGGTCAGGTAAGTGGCCAGCTAATTAAGTTGGCTGTTTAGTGGGCTGAGCAGCAGGGTGGCTGGATAGTTAAGCCGGCTGGCTATCCCACTGTCCAACCAGCTGGCTGGCTATTTAAGCCAGCTGGCTGGCCAAGTGGCCAGCCCACTGACTAGATTGCCGGCTGCCTAGCGTGCTAGCCAGCCAGGTAGCTAGCTAGTTAACAGAGCTGGCTAGCCGTTTAGCCAACAATGTAGCTAGCTAGTTAAGTCAGCTGGCTAGCCAGGTAGTGAGCCAAATAGTTCAGTTAGTTAAGTCAACTAGATAGCCAGCTATCTAGTTAAGTAAACTAGCAAGTCAGCTAATTATTCAGGTACCTGTTTCAGTCAGCTAGCCAGTCAGGTTGCTAGTCAGCTAGCCAGGTAAGTCAGCTAGCTATTCAACTAGCTAGTCATGTAGATAGTTAAGTCAGCTAGCCATCTAACTAGCCAGTTAGCTAACTAATTAAGTCAGCTAGCTATACAGCGAGACAGCCTGTTTGCTAGATAGCAATGTCAGCTAGATAGCCAGTTAGCTAGTCAGCTAGCTAGTTAAGTCAGCTAGCAAATCAGCTACTTAGCTAACTAGTCGGCTAACAACTCAGCTAGCTGGTGAGCTAACTAGTGGGCTACATCGCTTTCCATCAGGTCAGCTAACTAGTCGGCTTGCTCGCCTGCTAACAGGTAAGCAAACAACTCAGCGTGCTTGCCAGCCCGCAGGTCAACTAACTCACCTTCAGGCCAAGTCAGCTAAATAGTCGACTTGCTCGCCAGCAGACTACTTAAGTCACCTCACCAGTCGGATGACTCACCAGATGACTAGTTATGGCAGTGCATGCGTCAGCTCACTCGCCAGTCGAATAGTTAATTCAGCTGACCAGTTGGCTCACTCACCGGCTAACTAGTTAAGTCAGCTCACCTGTCGGATCCCACTCTGGCCGACTAGTTAAGTCAGCTAACTGGTCAGCTTACTAGCAGGTCAACTAGTTAAGTCAGCTAACCAATCGGCCAAATAGTGGGCCAACTTGGCAGCCAACAATTTAGGTCAGCAAAATATTCATCCGACTATTTAGGTCAGCTAACTATTCGGCCTACTAGTCGATCGAATAATTAGATCAGCAAACTAACCAGCCAACTACTTAACGGAGTTAACTATGGGGCCAACTCCTCAGCCAAATAGTTATCCAAGCTAAATAGTCGACTGATTAGTCGACCAACTTGTTAAGCCAGCTAACAGGTCGGCTGTGAAGTCAGCCAACGTGTTAACCCACCTAACTAGTCGGCCAACTCATCAGAAAACAAGTTAAGTTACCTAGCTAATTCATTAACCAACTAGTTAAGTCAGCTATTTTACTTGTTTACCAACTAGTTAAAACAACTCGTTAAATCAGCTAGCTATCTCATAAGCTAACTAGTTATGTCAGCTAGCTAAGTGAGCTAGCTAACTAGCTAGCTAGGTAATTCAGCTAGCTAAGAAATCTAGCCCCACTAGTTATCTAATTATTTAAGTCCGATACATAAGTCTGCTACCTAACTAGTTTGCTACTTAGTTAAGTCAGCTTGTTATTCAACTAGTTAAATAGTTAGCAAACTATACAATTCAGATAGGTAAGTCAGCTAGCTAACTAGTTAAGCCACCCAATTAGGTCAGCTAGCCAAGTAATTAAGTCAGCTAGCTAATTAAGCTAGTAAAATCAGCTTTCTCATTTAGACAGCTGGATAAGACAGCTAGCTAGCTAATTAGCTAAATGTTTATGTCAGCAGGTTGAGTCAGTTTGCTAGCTAGCTAACTAACAGGTTAAGTCAGCTGGTTGAGACAGCTAGCTAGCTAGTTAGCAAACGGGTTGAGTCAGCTGGTTGATTAGGCTACCTAGCTAGTTAGCTAATGAGTTAAGTCATCTGTATGGTCAGCTAGCTAGATAGATAGCTAACCAGTTAACTCCGCTGGATGAGTCAGCTAGAAAGCTCATTAGTTATCGAGATAAGACAGATGATTAAGTCACCTAGCTAGCACATTAGATAATGATTATGCTAAGTAGTTATCTAGCTGATTAAGTCAGCTAGCTAGCAAGGAAGCTTATTATTTAAGTCAGTTTGTTAACTAGGTAGCTAGCTAGTTAGTTAACTATTTAAGTCAGCTGGCTATCTAGATAGTTAGCTAGTTAGGTAACCTTTTAAGTCAACCGGCTACCTAGGTAGCTGCTAGTTAAGTCAGCTACTTAAGTCAGCATCCTAGTCAGCTGGCTTGCTACGTAGTGAGCTAGTTAAGTCTGTTGGCTAGTCAACTGGCTAGTTTGTTAATTCATCTAGTTAAGATAGCTGACTATCCAACGGGCTAGGTAGGTAGCTAGCTAGTTAAGTCAGCTAGATAGCTATCTGTCTAGCTAGAGATGTCAGCAAGTTAAGTCATCTGACTAGACAACTGGCTAACTGGTTCACTCAGCTAGTTAAGTCAGCTGTCTAGCCAGTTGACTACGTAGGTAACTACCTAGACAAGTCAGCTTGCTAACCAACAACATTGTTGTTCAAGTTAGTTAATTAAGTCAGCTGGCTAGACAACTGGCTACGTAGATAGCTAGCAAGTTAGTGAGGTGGCTAGCCAGCTTGCTAGCTTAAGTCAACTAGGTAAGTCAGCTGGCTAGTCTGCTGGCTAGATAGGTATCCAGCAAGTTAAGTCAGCTGGCTAGAGGGTTGACTAGCTGGTTAAGTCAACTAGTTAAGTCAGCTGACAACCACTGGCTAGCAAGTTAAGTCAGCTAGATAAGTCAGGTTGCAAACAGCTGGCTAGCTAGTTATTTCAGCTAGTTAATGTAGCTGGCTAGCTAGGAAGCTAGCTATATTCGTTAGCTAGTTATTGTAGTTAGGTAGCTAGTTAAATCAGCTACTTAAGTCAGCTGACTAGCTAGATAGCTAGATAATCTAGATGGCTAGCTAGATAGCTAGCTAAGTCAGCTAGTGAAGTCAGCTTGCTTGCTAGTTAAGTCAATGAGTTATGTCATGTGGCTAGCCAACTGTCTAGCTGAGTAGCTACCTAGTTGTGTCAGCTGACTAGCCTGTTATATAGTGAGTTATATAACCTAGTTAAGTCAGTTCTCTAGTCAACTGATTACCTAGGTACCTAGACAGGTAAGTCAGCTTGCAAGTCAGTGGGATATGTAAGTGGCTAGCTAGTTAAGTCAGCTGGCTATCCAGCTGGCTGGCTAGGTACCTAAGCTGCTAAGTCAGGCACATAGCCAGCAGGGTAGCTAGTTAAGTCACCTAGTTTAGTCTGCTGACTAAACTGTTGGATACCTAGGTAGCTAGGTAGTTAAGTCAGCTGTCTAATCCGCTGGTTAGCTACTTAAGTCACCTAGGTAAGTCACCTGGTAAGACAGGTGGTTAGCTAGGTAGCTTGCTAATTAGGACAGCTGGCTAGACAGCTGGATAGTTTAAATCACCTAGTTTAGTCAGCTGGCTAGCCAGCTGCCTAGATATATAACAAGGTTGTTAATTCAGCTGACTAGCAAGCAGGCCAGCTATATAGGTCAGCTAGTTAAGTCAACTGGCTTGCCAGCTGTCTAGCTAGGTAGCGATCTACTTAAGTCAGTTGGCTATCCAGCTGGCAAGCTAATTAACTCAGCTAGGTAAGTCAGCTGACTAGCCAGCTAGCTAGCTAGGTAGAGAGCTAGTTAAGTCACCTGTTATTCAGCTGGCTAACTAGTTAATTCAACTAGTTGATTCAGCTGGCTAGCCAGCTGTCTAGCAGGTTGTCAAGTAGTTATGTAAGCTGGCTTCCTAGCTGGATAGCTAGGTAGCAAGTTGGCTAAGTCAGCTGGCTAGCCAACTGGCCAGCAATTTAAGTCAGCTAGTTAATTCAGCTGACTTCCCAGCTGGATAGCTTGATAGCTAAATAGTTAAGTCAGCCGGTTAGCCAACTGGTTAGCTGGTTAAGTCAGCTACTTAATTCAGCTGGCAAGGCAGCTGGCTTGCTAGTTAAGTCAGCAAATTAAGTCAGTGTTTCATCCAGTTGGCTAGCTTGTTAAATCAACTAGTTAAGTCAGCAGGCCAGCCAGTTGGCTATCTAGGTAGCTAGCTAGTTAAGTAGGCTAGTTAAGTCAGCTCGTTACTAGGTATCTAGCTAGTTAAGTTTACCTAGCAGGGTACCTTGCTAGTTAAATCAGATGGCTAGCAAGCTGGCTTGCTAGTTAAATCACGTAGTTAAGTCAGCTCGCTGGCCAGCAGGTTAGCTAGGTAGTTAGGTAGTTAACTCAGTTGTCAAGCCAGAGGGCTATGTAGGTGGGTAGTTAGATAAGTGTGCTGGTAAGCCATCAGTCTATCTAGTTATCTCAGCTAGTTAAGTCAGCTGGCTATCAAGCTGTCCAGTTAGGTAGGTAGATAGTTAAGTCTGCAAGCTAGCCAACTGGCTACTTAGTTAAGTCAGCTAGTTAAGTCAGCTGGCTAGACTTCTGGCTAGCTAGGTAGCTAGGCAATTGATTTAGCTGTCTAGCCATCTGGCCGGCTAGTAATGTCAGCTGGTGAAATCAGTTTTCTAGAGAGCTGGTTAGCTAGTTAAAAAACTGGTTACATCAGGTGGGAAGCCAGATGTCTCACTAGGTATTTCAGCTAGTTAAGTCATTTGGCCATCTAGGAAGCTAGGCAATTATCTCAACTGGCTAGCTAGCTGGCTAGCTAGTTAAGTCAGATAGTTAAGACAGCTGGCTAACCAGTTGCTAACTAGGTAGCTGGCTAGTTATGTCAGCTGTCTAGCCAGCTGGCTAACTAATTAAGTCACCTAGATAAGTAAGCTGAGAAAGCAGCTGGCAAGCTAGGTAGCTTGCTAATTAAGTCCGCTGGCTAGACAGCTGGCTAGCTAGATAAGACACCTAGTTAATTCAGCTGGATAACCAATTGGCAAGCTATGTAGCATGCTAGTTAATTTAACTGGCTAGAAAGCAAGTCAGCTAGTTGAGACAGCTAGTTAAGTCAGCTGGCTAGCAAGCTTGCTGGTAGGTTGTGACCTATTTAAATCTGTTGGCTAGCCAGCTGGCTAGCTAATTATGTCACCCTAGTTAAGTCAGCTACCTTTT
>NW_007054034.1:0-440 GCF_000164805.1 Carlito syrichta | reverse complement strand
GTGATTGGCTTTCCAGTGATTTTGCCTCTTCTGTAATGTGTTCCTCAAGACTTTGTATCCTTTGTGATTGGCACCCCAGTGATTGAGCTTCATATGTGATAGGTGCCCTAATGATTTTCCCTCTTCTATGATAAGTGTCTCAGAGATATTACCTCAGTGACTTGGTCTTCTCTGTGATGATGCCCCAGTGGCAGGCCTTCATGTATGGTCGGTGCTCCTGTGATGGGTGTTTTAGTAACTGGAACTTCTCCAAAATGAATGCCCAAGTGACTAGACTTACTTTGAAATGGGTGCCCTTGTGAATGACCCTTCTCTGTGAATGGTGTACCAGTTATTGTTTATCTTCCTTAATCAGTGCTCCTTTGCCTGTTCTTCTTTTGTGATTCGTGTCCCAGTGAATGGCCCTCCTCCAAATTCAGTGCCCCAGTGAAAAGTCCTCC
>NW_007054033.1:0-1225 GCF_000164805.1 Carlito syrichta | reverse complement strand
CTGAGCTCTGGCAATCCTCTCGCATCCGCCTCCCAAAGTGCTGGGATTACAGACTTGAGTCACTGTGCCTGGCCATTAAATCATTTCAAACAGCATTGTTGGAGAGCCACCAGTTAAACCACATTCGTGCAAATAGTTATTCATGGACAAAAAGCAAAAAGGAACCACCAAAAGTTTTGGACTGCAGCTTTAGATCACGTGGAATTCACGGGTAGTCCTATGTAGGCAATCACAAGGATACCAAGGACGTTTGACCCAGGTGGCCATCAGGGACCCAGGGATGCCTGGCACAATTGATTGTGGCCCTTATTTCTCATTTCAGAATTTTTTTTTTTAGAAACACAGAAAAATTGGTAATATATACCCTTAGACTCTCCAGTGGGTCAAATTTTAAAGAACTGGAAAAAATTCAAATTGGGCCGGGCTCGGTGGCTCAGCCTGTAATCCTGTGCCTTTGCGAGGCTGAGGTGAGTGGATTGCCTGAGCTCGCGGGTTCGAGACCCGCCTGGGCAGCAAGACCTCATCTCTATGATAAATCAAAAAATCAGCTGGGCGTGGTAGCGCATGCCTGTAGTTCCGGCTACACGGAAGGCTGAGGCAGAAGGATCACCGGAGCCCAGCAGGTCGAGGCTGCGGTGGCCAGGAGTGGCCACTGCACTCCAGTCTGGGCAACAGAGTGAGACTCCAACTCAAAAAAAAAAAAAAAAAAAAAATTCAAATTGGACAGTTTAAAACAAAAGAAAGAGAGTAATACTTTATTGTAATGAAAGTTGATCTCAGGCTGGGCATGGTGGGTGATGCCTATAATCCCAGCACTTAGGGAGGCCAAGGTGAGAAGATTGCCTGAGCCCACAGGTTTGAGACCAGCCCAGGCAACTTGGAGAGACCTCGTCTCTACAATAAACCACAAAAATTAGCTGGACGTGGTGGTGTGCGTCTGTAGTTCCAGCTACTACTTGGAAGGTTGAGGTGAAAGGATCACTGGAACCCAGCAGTTCGAGGCTACAGTAGCCATGAGTGTGCCACTGCCCTCCAGCCTGGGTGACAGAGTGAGATTCCAACCTAAAAAAATATATAAGTTAGCTAGGTGTGGTGATGCACACCTGTGGTTCCAGCTACTTGGAATGCTAGGCAGAAGGATCTCCTGAGCCCAGCAGATCGAGGCTGTGGTGGCCGTGAGCATGCCACTGCACTCCATTCTGGGTTAACAGTGAGACTCCAACTC
>NW_007054032.1:0-454 GCF_000164805.1 Carlito syrichta | reverse complement strand
CCTCTCCAATCAATGGCATTCCTTTCCATTCCATTCCTATCCATTCCATTCCTCTTCATTCATTCCATTCCATCCCTTTCCATTGCATTTAACTATATTTGATTCCAGTCTATTCCATTCCATTCCATTTTCATTTCCATTTCCTTCTTGTCCATTCCATTTTATTCCACACCATCCCAATCCGTTTCTCTCCATTTGATTCCATACCATTCCATTCAATTCCAATCCATTCCACTCCATTTCATTCCTCTCCATTCCATTCCTTACCATTATTTTCTTGTATTCCATTGCATTCTTTCCATTCCATCCCATTCCTCTCCATTCCATTCTATTCTATTCCCTTCCATTCCATTCCACTAGATTTCATTTCAGTACAATCCATTCCTCTCCATTCCTTTCTTTTTCATTCCATTCCATTCCACACCTTTCCTTTCCTCTCCATTCTATTCCGTTC
>NW_007054031.1:0-442 GCF_000164805.1 Carlito syrichta | reverse complement strand
GTGTGTGTGTGTGTGTGTGTGTGTGTGTGTGTGTGTGTGTGTTTGTCTGAGTGTTGCGTGTGTGCGGTCAGGGTTGGGCCATGTGCGCGGGCGCCAGCGAGTGTCAGGGGCGGGCGGGCGCCTGACCCTCAGGTGGCCAGGGCTCGGGCTGCCAAATCCGCCGCCACCAGCACGCGTGCGAGCAGCGGCTGGTGTTTTTGTGTTCCCGGCGCCGGACGGGCCAGGCGCACACGCCATCCACGCTGGAGACGCGCCTCCTCCCCGTCCCACCAGGGCCGGCGAGCCCGGCGCCCGCCCGAGCACCTGCGGGAAGGGAAGACGCCGGCGCGGGCGTCTCGCTGGCCCAGCGGGGCTGCGGGCTGGCCAGGGTGGTTGAGGGTTCGATGGTGGACGCGTCTGCATGTGCCTCGCCGCTGGCGCCGCCGGCGGCGTCCGATGGGGG
>NW_007054030.1:0-442 GCF_000164805.1 Carlito syrichta | reverse complement strand
TTCCATTCCTCTCCATACTATTCCTTTCCCTTCCATTCTTCTTCATTACATTCCATTCCTTTCCTTTACATTCCACTACGTTCCATTCCTTTCCATTCCACAACATTCAGTTCTATTCCATTCTTCTCCATTTCATTCCACTCCATTTCATTCCATTCCATTCAAGTATTTTCCATTGCTCTGCATAACAAGGCATTCAAATCTTCTCATTTCCATTCCTCTCCATTCCATTCCATTTCCTTCATCTCCAATCCACTCAATTCCTCTCCATTCCATTCCTTTCCTCTCCTTTCCATTCCATTGCGTTCCATTCCAATCCATTCTTCTGCATTGATTTCCATTTTATTCCTCTCCATTCCATTTCTTTTCATTCCATTGAATTCTATTACTCTCCATTCCATTCCTCTCCATTCCATTCCATTCTTCTCCAATCCATTCCATT
>NW_007054029.1:0-443 GCF_000164805.1 Carlito syrichta | reverse complement strand
AGGGACAAACCCAGGCGGAGCCTGGATGTCAGTCGCAACAGAACTCCATTTCAGGATAGGCTTGGCTGGGGCAATCCTTGCAAGTACATACCTGGGGAAGAGACAATCCTGTACGTCCCCCACAAGAGGAGATCTCTCTGACCATACAAGATTGGGAGGGGAGGACTGTAGCTCCACCCACCTTCAATGCCCCTCCTCCTTCCCAGCTTACTTCCCTGAATGAAAGAGGTGGCTCTGCAGGAGAGACGTGATTAGAGGAACAATTACAGAGCCTGCAACAAGAGGGCAGGTTTGGGGAGGTTTGTTTTTTTTTTTCAATTATTTTTTAATTTTTAAAAGCTTTTTGACTGTTAGTTCATCTGTTTTTCCTTTGTGCATGAACATGTATGTGAGGGTTTGATCTGCATCCCCCCCAATTTTTTTTCTTTTCTTTTTCTGTTTCT
>NW_007054028.1:0-850 GCF_000164805.1 Carlito syrichta | reverse complement strand
GCTTGCTAGCTAATTATGTCAGTGAGTTATGTGAGCTGGTTTTCTCATCTGACTCACTAGGTGGCTGACTAGTTAAGCCAGCTGACTAGCCGGATGGCTATCTACTTAATTCAGCTATTTAAGATAGCTGGTTAGCTGACTGGCTAGCTAGGGGGCTAGCAAGTTTAGTCGACTGGTTAGCAGGCTCATCTTCTACGTGGCTAGGTAGTTAAGACTGCTGGCTAGCCGGCTGAGCAGCAGGGTGGCTGGCTATTTTAGCCAGCTGGCTGTTCCACTGTCCAACCAGCCGGTTGGCTATTCAAGTCAGCTGGCTAGTCAGATGGCCAGCCCGCTGACTAGATTGCTGGCTGCCTAGCCAACTAGCCCACCAGGTAGCTATCTAGTTAAGACAACTGGCTAGCCATATAGCCAACCAGATAGCTAGCTAGTTAATACAGCTGGCTATCCAGCTAGCCAGCCAACAAATTAGTCATCTAGTGAAGTCAAATAGCTAGCCATCTAACTTGTTAAGTGGGCTAGCAAGTCAGCTAACTATTTAGGTACCTATTTAAGTCAGCTAGCAAGTCAGGTTTCTAGTCAGCATGCCAGTTAACTTAGCTAGTTATTCAGCTAACTAGTCAGGTAGATAGCTAAGACAGCTAGCCATCTAATTAGCCAGTTAGCTAGCTAGTTAGGTCAGCTAGCTATACAGCTAGATAACTTGTTTGCTATATAGTAAAGTCAGCTAGATAGCCAGCTAGCTAGTAAGTTAACTAGTTAAGTCAGCTAGCAAATTAACTAGTTACTTAGCTAACTAGTCTGCTATCAACTCAGCTAACTTATGAGCTAACTAGTGGGCTCCATCGCTTTC
>NW_007054027.1:0-572 GCF_000164805.1 Carlito syrichta | reverse complement strand
GCTGTGATATCCATGTGTGACGTCTGCATGTGTGGGGTACATGGGCTGTTACTTCCAGGCCCCCCTGCACCCCATGCTGCTCATCCTCAGTCCTGTCCCAGGTTGGAGACCAATGCCAGCAGCCACCACCGAGCTTGGGCCTCGCCTCCCTCAAGCATGTGCTGGAAAGCAGCACCAGCAGACATGGTGGGCCATGCAGAGCCATGCCGCTGACACACCTAGCCCGATGATGCCCAAGGTCTCTCCACGGATCCTGGCAGCCCCAGAAGCCACTTCACGGATCTGCTCAACACTCTGGACCCGTGTGCCTTCCCGCAGTGCCTGGTGCAGCCAGGTGGTCCTCCGATAGAGGTTCAGGATGTGGCACAGGGTCGAGTCGGCTGTCTCCTCCACGGATGCCGCAGGCACGTTGCAGACGGCGATGCCTAAGTCCCCAGCTGACTTGATGTCGATGTTGTCAAAACCACTGCCGATCCGCACAATTATCCGAAGGGCTTTGAACTTCTCCAGGTCCTCTCGGGTAAGTGTGATGGTGTGGTACATCAGGGCCCCCACAGCTTCGTTCAGGACCT
>NW_007054026.1:0-705 GCF_000164805.1 Carlito syrichta | reverse complement strand
CTGTAGTTCCAGCTACTTGGAAGGCGGAGGTGGAAGGCTTGCTGGAGCCCAGCAGGTTGACATTGGGGTGGCCATGAGCGTGCCACTGCACTACAGCCTGGGTGACAGAGTGAGACTCTTATCACCCTCTGAATCCTCAGAGGGATCAGTCCCTGGGGGAGAGATGAACCAGGAGAACAGTAAGTTGAAGGTAATAATTGTATCTTTTCCTTTAGTCTAAAGCAAGCTTTGGGTGGGGTTAGAATGAAGCTATGTTGATTCATGTCTTGGAATAGACAATCTAATTTATGTATTGAAACTCTGTTTTTGACTTAAAATACTCTAGGGCAATCTGGGAAATCTAATAATTATTTAATAGTAATTAATAGATGAGTCATGAGTCTTCTAAGGTTTGTATTTAGGAGCCAGGTGAGGTTAACTTATTAAATACATTTTGAAGTGACAAACAATACAATAATTGTACTTTGATTATATCATGAATGCTGCATTAAACAAACAAGTGTTAAGTTTTTGTTTGTTTTTAATTTCAGTGTCCAGGGCTATTCTGTTTGAGAATGCCCCAGGATTTATAGTAGATGATATTTCCCAACATTATCGACCATGGAACCATTTTTTGGCAATATATCCACTTAAATCTCAAAGAATATAATATTGTATAGCATCAGACTTGGGAAACTCTGCAGCATACTAATATGTAAGGCATGA
>NW_007054024.1:0-1177 GCF_000164805.1 Carlito syrichta | reverse complement strand
CACTCAGGACGAGAATGCCCTGCCCGGAACAACCCAGCAGCGCCTAGATGGCTTTGGTCACGGTCCAGCGGTCGCCTACCCCCAGCACCACCTCCAGCCCCTGCGCCTCGAGAAAGGGTCTGCTCTGTCACCCAGACTGAAGTGCAGAGCATAATCATAACTCACTGCAGCCTCCAACTCCTGGGCTCAAGCAATCCTGGGATTAGCCTCCTGAGTAGCTAGAACCACACAACACACCCAGCTAATTTTTTGTAGAGATGGAGTCCTGATATGCCAGGCTGGCCTCAAACTCCTGGCCACAAGCAATCCTTCTCCCAAAGCACTGGGATTACAGGTTCAGTCTGGAGCAGCTGCACCAAGTATACCAAAAGCAGAGCAGAACTGAACTGGACCAATAGAAACCATGGATGGGAAAGAAATGAAGCAGTAGTGCTTTAAAGAATGACAATGAGAGGGACGGGGCAAGATGGCGACGGCATAGGTGAACTTGTGAGATTCTCTGAACGGACCAAGACTGCAAACTGCTGAATAGACAGACTGTAAAACAGAGGGAAAAGTGAACAAAACCAGAAGACCCTCATAAGGAAGAACAGGTCATTGCAGAAGAGAAATAAAAGCAACCCCACCTTCCCTCAAAAACAGAATTGAAGAGGGGGAGGGAAAGGGGTAAAGGGAGAAAAATCTACAGAAATGAAGAAAAACCAAAAGAAGAGTATGGGTCTCTCCCAGACGCCTGGGAGAGCAGACACTGAGAAAATTGACTTTGGAATACAAACAATGCAAAGTCCCCAGAATGAAGGGTCTCAAAATGCAAATGCAGATATCAAAACAATAATGGAGAGACTAAAAAGAATTGAGGAGACACAAGAAGAAACTAGGAAGGAGCTGATATCTGAGATAACAGTAATAAAGAATACTGTGAATGAAATAAATAACAAATTGATAAGCATGGAAAGCAGAATTACCCAAGCAGAAGAAAGAATCTCAGAGCTTGAGGACCAAAATATAGAAATAACCCAAACTCTTAAAAACACAGAAAATAAGCTAAAAAAGACAGAACAAAACCTTCAAGAGATGAGTGACTACCTCAAGAGGCCTAACCTAAGAATAATCGGACTCCCTGAGGTAGAAAGAGAAACAGAGACCACATTGGAACAAACTTTCCACGAGATCATTG
>NW_007054023.1:0-450 GCF_000164805.1 Carlito syrichta | reverse complement strand
CAAAAAAAAAAAAAAAAAAAAAAAAAAACTAAGTGTAGACCAATCAGCTCACAGTTAGTGCTAGCCAATCGGCTTGGACTTAGGGCTATATAAGCACCAAGTTTTGGCCCCAGAATTGGGTAATGTCTTCCGGTTCCCTCTTACCCTGGGAGTTTTCTGTCCTCTCAATAAATCCTGCTTTCTCACTTTCTGGCCCTCCAATGTCCATCATTCTTCCTGGACATGAGACAAGAACCTCAACCCTTAAAAGCTGAGACCTGAAGAGCTGCAGGAGATCGTGGCAGCCGAAGAGCCGTGCACCCCAGAGGCTGGCTTGCCACCCAACGGAGCTGGCTGAACCAGGAGAGCTGCTGGAAGAAGATGAGACTCCGAAGCTGAGACACCCAGGGGGCTAAGCTTGCCAGCCCACCGAATCAGCAACACTCTCAGGGCTTGGCTTGCCAGCCCATT
>NW_007054022.1:0-818 GCF_000164805.1 Carlito syrichta | reverse complement strand
CGGTTGCCAGCTAGTTGAGTCATCTTCCTAGCTATTTATCCAGCTAGTTGTATCAGCTGGCTAGCTGTTTAGCCAGTTAGATGTGTCAGCTGGCTAGTTCGTTAGAACGCTAGTTGATTCAGCTGGGTAGCTCGTTAGCCATCTAGTTGAGACAGCTGCCTACCATGTTACACACCTAGTTGAATCAGCTGGCTACTCGTTAACCAGCTAGTTGGGTCAGCTGTCCAGCTCATTAGCCAACTAGTTGAGTCAGCTGGCTATCTCCTTAGCCAACTAGTTTGGTCAGCTGGCTAACTCATTAGCCAACTAGTTGAGCCACGTGCCTAGCTCCTTAGTCAACTAGTTGGGTCTGCTGGTCAACTCGTTAGCAAACTAGTTAAGTCAGCTGGCTAACGAGTTAGCCATCTAGTTAAGACTACTGGCAACCTCGTTAGCCAACTATTCAAGTCAATTGGCTAAGGAGCTAGTTAACTAGTTAAGTCAGCTAGCTAACAAGTTAGTCAACAAGTTAAGTCATCTGGCTAACTCGTTAGCCATCTACTTAAGTCATCTAGCTAGCTTGTGTGCCAACTTGTTAAGAATTCTACCTAATTTGTTAGCCTACTTGTTAAGTCAGCTAGTTAACTCGTTCACCAACTAGTTGTTAGCTAGCTAACCCGTTAGCCAACTAGTTAAGTCAGTTAGCTAACTCAATAGCTATCTAGTTAAGTCACCTCGCTGTCAGTTAGCTAACTTGTTAGCTACCTATTTAAGTCAGCGAGTTAAGTCAGCTAGTCAACTGGTTAGCTAACTAGTTAAGTTAGCTAATTATGGCAATT
>NW_007054021.1:0-473 GCF_000164805.1 Carlito syrichta | reverse complement strand
AAGGATAGGTAGGCCAATTTTGGGTGCTGAGGCGGATTAGACGCTTAGGCTTAATATCGGGAGTGAGGGAGAGTGTAGATTATTTAAGAGGCACTTGAGGGGGGTGTCGGCCGGAAGAGATGACGTGTTTCCCATGTTAGCAGTGGGGGCTGGTCAGGGCGTCCCCTGGACAAGCGACCACTGAGGAACGGGTGGGTTACAATAAAGCCTGTCATCACAGGTTGTTATTGTAGACCCGGATTCTCCTGGAGAATCGAGGAGGTTAAGGGCAACCTGGTACCGGGAGTTTTGACAAGAAAGTTACCCAAAACCGGATGGAGGGAAGGCTTGAAATCTCTAGTAGCCGAGAGAAAACCGATAGGGGTCCACTCTGGTCATAAAGACCTAGGCGGGGTGTGACCCCCCCACTTGCCCAGGGCCGAAGGAGCTGCCGGACGATCAACGGCCAATTTCCCCGGTTGTCCCAGGCAAGG
>NW_007054020.1:0-454 GCF_000164805.1 Carlito syrichta | reverse complement strand
TAATAAATCCTCAGACCTTTGGCATTTCCAACCATGTAGTTTCTACCATTTGCAGTAACACGGAAGGTTGGAAACTGGGAGTTTACAGTTTCTTTAAGACCCATGAACTAGAGTTGCAAGTCCTGAGGGTATGTTATGTAGAAGCTGGTCTCAGAATACCTGTGCCTCACCTGTAGCCAATTGTCATCCTGAAGTAATGAAAGAAACTATGTGTATAAAGAATGTTTTTTTTTAAATTTTTTATTTCTTTATATATTTTTTTGAGTTGGAACCTCACTCTGTTGCCCAGGCTGGAGTGCAGTTGCATGCTCATGGCCACCACAGCCTTAAACTGCTGGGCTCAGGCCATCCTTCCCCTCAGCTTTCAAAGAGGGAGAGCTGGAACTACAGGCATGTGCCACCACGCCTGACTAATTTTTTTACTTATTGTGGAGATGAGGTCTCACTAAGTTGC
>NW_007054019.1:476-4178 GCF_000164805.1 Carlito syrichta | reverse complement strand
TCTAACTGTGTTTGCTTTAGTTTGTACCTCAGTTTCTGTCATTTCTCGATATCATTGTTTTAACATAAAGTAGAACAGTTAAAAGTACACTTTGTCACAGTAGGTTTTGGAGTAATTGGTTGGGTCATTGTGACCCATTGGGTTGCTATTTGCATTTCCTGAGGCATGGCCCATGGTGAAGCATTAACTGCTTTATTATTGAACAATATAATGGGAACAAACAGGCGACCATGAGTCACAGGACATTCATGTAGAAATTTCCTCAACACTTTCCACGGGGTTTTGCCACGCACACGGATCCTTCTGGGGCTTTGCCTTCCAGAAGGTGTCTTCGTTCAGTTCCCATGCTGAGTCCTGGATTGTCATGGCCTCCGCCATTTGAAACATTAGGTGCTTTATTATTAACATTATAGATGCCGTAATCCATAACTTTAGTCATAGCGTTCTTTCCCAAGGGGAGATTTAAGCATATTATTCCTATAAGGCATAAGCACAACAATATAATGGGAACAAACAGGCGACCATGAGTCACAGGACATTCATGTAGAAATTTCCTCAAGACTTTCCACGGGGCTTTGCCACACACACAGATCCCTTCTGGGGCTTTGCCTTCCAGAAGGGTGTCTTCATTCGGTTCCCATGCTGAGTCCTGGATTGTCATGGCCTCTGCCATTTCTCCCTTTTTTTTTTCTTTTTGAGTTGGAGTCTCACTCTGTCGCCCAGACTGGAGTGCAATGGCCACTCCCGGCCACCGCAGCCTCGACCTGCCGGGCTCCGGCGATCCTTCCGCCTCAGCCTTCCGAGTAGCCAGAATTACAGGCATGCGCTACCACACCCGGCTGATTTTTTGATTTATTGTAGAGGTCTCGCTGCCCAGGCGGGTCTCGAATCCGCGGGCTCATGCAATCCACTCACCTCAGCCTCCCAAAGGCGTGGGATTGCAGGCTGAGCCACCGAGCCCGGCTCTTTTTTTATTTTGTAAAGAAAGCAGGCAAATTTTTCTTTGAGTGGTTTGGATGGAAATGCCTAAACGTCTGAGGATGACTGGGAGTAAAAGAATTTTTAAAAAGAACAATTACTCCAATTGCAATAAAATTGTATATCACTGACCATGAAGAATGAGAAGAGCCAACTGAAGAAACTGAGGGCAAAAACTGTTCAGCAACTTTTCCTGCTGAAGCTCGTGCCAAATGGGCTTGGGGGAGGGTCCTCATTTGGTTGTGGAGTTGTCGTATATTTAAAGAAGTTTCACTTGAGTCCCAAACACCATGTAAGTGAGCTTGAACACTAGGCCAAGAAATCTCCGTACCATTATAAGGCAAAGGAGGAACACAAATCCACTTATATTGTGCATGACATGCCATAGACAGTTGAACCTTGATATGTTGAATTTGATTACCGCTGTATATTAAAGCGCTTTCCAAAACATTTAACCTATCCATAATGCCTTTGTCTATTTGTTCCTGAGTAAATAAAGCCAAGCTAGCATTTTTAGACAATTTGTTAACATGATCGGCGGTATGAATTTGTTGAACTAGTGCTGTAGTAGAAGCAGCCACTGATCCAATAATAGCAATTAAAGCTGTGATTCCTAAAATCAACGCTGCTATAAACCTTTTAGGATGAGACAGAGCATCAGATTCTAAACTTAAAGCATACATCCTGGGTCAGAATACCAGGACATAGAAAGGTTAACAGGAAGCAATACATATGATGGTGGCCTTAAAAGCAAAAAATGAGTTGGAGGTATAGAAGAATTTATACAATTAGTAATATAACAATTTCTACATGAAACTGAGAAAAATGAACCATTATAAGTAGTAGAAAAGGAAGTGCGTAAAGGAGCTGCAAGGAGAACAAAGGGAGATGTAACGCAGGCTTGAATTCCTGTGGTAAATGTGGAGAGGGGTTGCTTAAGAGTAGTTATATTAGTAGCTGCAAAAAGTCTGAACAACTGTGGTTGTAAAACAAGATGCGAAGAGGGAGAATATAAAAGTGTAGGTGTTACCCACCCTGGGGTGAGCCGATGATCTATGATTGTGGGACGGGGAATGAAAGGTTTTTTGGGGCCCCACTGATAGCGGAAACTAGAAGAGTCTCAGTAATTTCTGTAATCATATCCAGGGCTAGAAACTGACCAATCAAAAACACGGGAAAAGGTAGAATTAGATACAAAATAATATACAGCTCTAAAGGCACAATCTATCCATTTAGGAAAGCCGTCGCGAGGGTTCACATAATCCTGAGTATGATTATAAAAGCTAGCCCCTTTGCAAGGAGATAAAGATGCGGAGGCGGAAAGGAAGGGCATGTAGAAAGGCGTGATGGGATGTAAAGGTCTGAGATGAACGGAAAAGCAAGTGCCCATAGTGGGCGACAGAAAGGAGAAATTGTGCGATCAGGAGAGTCAGACAGCAACGCTCTGTCGGCGAAAGAAGCACATCCAGGGGATGGCCTTAATCCCGCTGACGACAAACAAACAGGAGGAGAAGAGGAATGGCCAGTATAGTTAAAATAAGCAGATATACGAGGAGCAATAGAGGAGGAGCCCTCACCTCCGAAAAGATTAGAATTGTTAGTGAAAACTTTTACTTCCTTAAAATCTCATGTGGCCGGATGTAACAGGGGAGGGTCAGGAATATAAGCCCAATAAGAAACAGCAGGGATTGGAGAGCAATAAACAAAAGGAAACCATACTTGAATAGTCAGAATGGCAAGCATAGCAACAAACAAAGTAGCAGTGTTAAGCGGTTTGCCTTGAGAGATCACCAATTGTTCCGCGGCTGTAGCTAGCGCCTTGACATCTCCCCACTTTGGAAGTTGAGACCGTCGGGTGGCAGAAGACAGGCACCGAGAAGGATGAGAGCGTGAGAGCCCTGTTAATAAGACAGGAAGGACCGAGTCGGGGGCTTGTGTGGGCTGTTGAAGAGCCATATCTTCATTATCAGTCGAGACGTCACCATAGTCGGAATCTTCGTCAGCTGTTGATGGCAGGGGCTGAGGCGGCTGTGTTGGAGGTAGTAGCGGGGGCAGATGTCTTCTGCGAGGTCTCAGCAGGCTCATCATTCCGGGGTGGAGGTGGGCCACAGGGTCGAATAAGACGGTCAGGTATCCAAATAGGTGAGTCAGACTCCTGGGGAAAAACACAGGCATATCCTCGGCAGGAAGTTCACAGGACATCCGGCCCTCACCATTGGTGACTTTAAAGGTCTTTCCATCTTACAAGTGAAGGTGGAGGTATAGGGGCGCCAGATGCCGGAGGCCAGCTCCGGGACGGCCACGGGGACCCGAGAAGGAGGCGTGATGAGGCGAGGGAAGGAGGAGTCGTGACCAGAGTTTCTTTTCAGGCACCCTGGCACTGAAGTACAGCAGTGCTGATTTATTTATATCATAATTTTTGGCACACACTCAGCAGAAGGTTAGCAGTAAAGAAAATAATTAATAATCAAAACATACCGAAAGGATTGTATGACGTACTAAGGATTTTACAATTCTTATGATTTTTGCATAATTATACAATTTAATAATGTCTACATATAAGAAGCTAGCTGTTCTTGGAAAGTGGTAACTTATTAAAAGAGCAAGGTTAATATTAGTCAAAAGGTTAGCAAGTGGAAAGTAAAACTTACGCTTTATAAGGTAATAGTCTATACAGATATAAAGTTGTTAGCTTATAACCTTTATGTAGTTTTAATTTAAAGG
>NW_007054019.1:0-456 GCF_000164805.1 Carlito syrichta | reverse complement strand
CTACTTAACATGTCTTTCATCTATCCAGACTTTTCTAACCATATCATCATCATATGCACCCTTATAAGGCAGTGGAGGGTCAAGCCATTCTAAGTTTTGCATACTACTCTTTCCTCTAGGAGCCCACCAAATTCTACCCTTCATATTATAGCCTATATGGGGGCCTGCTCTATAGTTGGCCAGGGTTTGTGATATTGTTTCAAAGCTTTAAACTTGTGGCTACTCTGGTGCTGTTTGTATGGCTTAACTGTGTTTGCTTTAGTTTGTACCTCGGTTTCTGTCATTTCTCGATACCATAGTTTTGACATAAAGTAGAACAGTTAATCCTGCGCCTTTGGGAGGCTGCGGTGAGCGGATTGCCTTAGCCCGCGGGTTCGAGACCCGCCTGGGCAGGCGAACCTCATCTCTATAATAAATCAAAAAATCAGCCGGGCGTGGTAGCGCACGCCTGTAATT
>NW_007054018.1:0-608 GCF_000164805.1 Carlito syrichta | reverse complement strand
AAAAAAAAAAAAAAAAAAAAAAAAAAAAGAAAGAAAGTAAGAAAAAGAAAAACTTCAAAGTGACAAGTATAGAAAATATTCACCATGGCCAGGCATGGTGGCTCAAGCCTGTAATCCCAGCACTTTGGGAGAGCGAGGGGAGAGGACTGCCTGAGCCCATGGGTTCAAGACCAGCATGGGCAACTTGGCGAGACCTCATCTCTACAATAAACTTTTAAAAAGAAAAAATTAGCAGGGCGCCTCTATTTCCAGGTACTTAGAAAGCTGAGGCGGAAGGATCACCTGAGCCCAGCAGGTAGAGGCTGCGGTGGTCGTAAACGTGTCACTACACTTCAGTCTGGGCAACAGAGTGACACTCCAATTCAAAAAAAAGAAAAGAAAATATCCGCCATGAACCTATCATCCAGCTTTGCCCAATCTTAACATTTTCCTATTAATTTTGGATCTAAGTCTCCTGAGTACTCTCCTAGGCGTAATGACTACTCAGGATACAGTGTTTACCCTTCCCATGCATTCTTTTATACGTGTCCATAAACAAGACAGTATTGTTTTCATGTTTTTAAACTTTTATTTAGTATTACATGACCTGTACTCTATTTTTTTTTTTT
>NW_007054017.1:0-612 GCF_000164805.1 Carlito syrichta | reverse complement strand
CACTCTGCTGGTCAGCCTGCTAGCCAGCTGGCTTATATAGCAGGCCACCTAACTAACCAGCCTTCTAACCAGCCAGCTTAACTTGCCATGCACATAGGTAGCCGGCTGCCTTACAAGCTAACTTAACTAACTGACTTAACAATTTTGCCATCCTCCTAGCCCGCTGGCTTTACTACCTAGCCACCTAGTTAGCCAACTGGCTAGGCAGCTGACTTCATTACCTAGCTACCTATCTAGCCAGGTGGCTAGCCAGCTGACTTAACTGCCTGACGTAGCCAGTTATCCAGGTGTCTAGGCAGCTGTTATAACTAGCAAGATACCTAGCTAGCCAGTTGACTTGCCAATTGAATTAACTAGCTGACTTAACCAGCTAGCCAGCTGTCTAGCCAGCTGACTAAACTAGCTGACATAACTGCATAGACAACTAGCTAGCCAGCTGACTAAAGTAACTGACATCATTAGCTAGCCAGGTGGCTGGCCAGCTGAATAAAATAGCTAGCTACCTATATATCCCGCTGGCTTGACAGCTGACTTAACCTAGCTAACTAGTTTACGAGCTGACTTGATAGCTGACATAAATAGGTGACTTAACTAGCTAGCCAGCTGGCAAGC
>NW_007054015.1:0-460 GCF_000164805.1 Carlito syrichta | reverse complement strand
GTCACAGGACATCACGTCTGTACCCCAGGGCTGTCACAGGACACCACGCTCACCCCAGAGACCACCACTAGACATCACACCTGTCCCCAGGGACCATCCCAGGCTGTCACACCCATCCCCAGGGGCTGTCACAGGACATCACATCTGTCCCTAGGGGCTGTCACAGAATGTCATACCCATCTCCAGTAGCCATCACAGGGCATCATACCTGTCACAGGATGTCACACCTGTCCCGGGGTGGTCACAGGAAGTCACATCTGTCCCCAGGGGCTGTCACGGGACATCACACCCATCCCCGGGGGCCGTCCCAAGCTGTCACACCCGTCCCCAGGGGCTGTCACAGGACATCACATGTGTCCCTATGGGCCATCACAGGATGTCACACTTGTCCCCAGGGGCAGTCACAGGACATCACGTCTGTACCCCAGGGCTGTCACAGGACACCACGCTCACCCCAGAG
>NW_007054014.1:0-639 GCF_000164805.1 Carlito syrichta | reverse complement strand
TAGCTGTGTAGCCAACTAATTTAGTCAGCTGGCTTTCAAGCTGGCTAGCTAGTTAACTCAGTTAAGTCAACTCGTTAGTCAGCTGGATAGCTAGATATCTAAGTATTTACGTCAACTGGCAAGCCAGAGGGATACATAGATAGCTAGCTAAATAAGTTAGCTGGCTAGCCAGTGGGCAATCTACTGATATCAGCTAGTTAAGTCAGCTGGCTAGAGAGTTTCCTAACGAGGTTAGCTGGTTCAGTCAGCTAGCTAATTCAAGTGGCTAGCCATCTGTCTAGATAGGTAGCTAGCTAGTTAAGTCAGCTGGATAGCCTGCTGGTTAGCTGGATAAGTCAGTTAGTTAAGTGAGCTGGCTAGCCGCCTGGCTAGGTTTGTAGCTATCTAATTAAGTCTGCTGACTGGCTAGCTAGTTAAGTCAGCTGGTTAGCTAGTTAAGTGAGCTGGATATTCGGCTGGCTAGCTAGGTGTCTAGCTAGTTATGCCGGCTGGTTAGCCAGATGTCTACTTGTTAAGTCAGCTAGTTAAGTCAGCTAGGTAGCCGGCTGACTAGCTAGATTGCTGGCAAGATAAGCTGGCTGGTTAACAGGCTGGTCAGGTAGATGGTCTAGCTTGTTAATCAACAATTTAAGTCAGCTG
>NW_007054013.1:0-497 GCF_000164805.1 Carlito syrichta | reverse complement strand
GGCTAGCCAACTGACTTAACTAGTTCGCTACCTTGCTAGCCAGCTGACTAGGCAGCTGACGTAACAAGCTGAGTTAACTAGCTAGCTACCTATCTCTCCAACTGACTTAAATATTTAGCTACCTAGCTAGCTACCTAGCTTGCCAGCTGACTTTAATAGCTGACCAGCTAGCCACCTAGCTAACAAGCTGACTTAAATAATTAGCAACCTAGCTAGCTAACTGTCTTAACCACCTAGCTAACTAGTAATCTTACTCGTTATCTAACATGTTAGCTAGCTGACTTAATCATCTGACTTAACCTGTTAGCTAAAGAGATAGCTGACTCAACCAGCTGACTTAACTTCTTAGCAGGCTAGCTAGGAATCTACTTATATAAGTTACCTGTTAGTTAACTAGCTAACTACCTGACTCAACTTGCTGACTTAACCCATTAGCCAACTAATTAGCTAGCTGTTTTAACCAGCTGACTAAATTAGAAAGCTGACTTAACTAGTTG
>NW_007054012.1:0-467 GCF_000164805.1 Carlito syrichta | reverse complement strand
TTTCTAGCTGGCCCTCTCTCTTCTTGGTAGTGGTTCAGGTACCCAATGTGCTGCCATGTGTGACCCTCCCTTTTTCTTCCCTTCCTCATTTAGTGGTGCCTCGTTACTGCAAATTTGACACTGGGCTTATGTGGCTAGTATTCAGTGCCTGCTTGTAAGTGACAGTATGTGTTATTTAGTTGTTTCTATGAAAGCTCACTTAGTATGATGTTCTCCAACTGCATCCAAGTAACTGCAAAGGCCATGATTTTGGTCTTCTATTTGGTTGCATAATATTCATGTATATGTGCCACATTTTCTTTATTCCGTCAACCTTCCACAGGCATGTGGGTGGGTTCCATGCTTTTGCGATTATGAATATGCAGCAATAAATATGCACGTGCAGGTGTGTTTTTGGTAGAGAGATGTATGTTCCCCTGGGTATATTTTTAGGAGAAGGATTGCTGAATTTTAGAAAGCCCAATTTT
>NW_007054011.1:0-600 GCF_000164805.1 Carlito syrichta | reverse complement strand
TCAGAAACAAGAGCTAACAGGGGTATGTAGCGTAGCTATGAATCAGTGGGAGTCTCTTCAGCATCATTTCTCTTATCACCACTCAGTTCATGCGTTTTCCTCTGGATGGTCTTTTTTAAAAGACTATTTCTACTAGAATGGTTTCTTTCTCTCATCTTCAGCCTAAACATTGTAATGTTTTGGGATAATGTTTATCTGTGTGTGCTTTAAAAGGTAGACTTTTCTGGATCTGTGATAGCATCAACCCCATTCATTTGTAGTTTTTTTTCACACGTTCTTCAGAAAAGGGATTCATCCTAGGACTGATTCATTCTTGATTTAACTAGCTTCCCAAAGTGCTGGGATTATAGGCATAAGCCACCGCACCCGGCTAAAGAAAATATTTTAAGAAAGAGTTTACTTTATATCAACCATGGTTGGGTTCATATTTTATCTGACATGCTTGCAAACATACAGATGAAAGATCTTTATTCTCCAAAGTGGTGAATACTTCTGCTATTAAAAAAAAAATTGCCAGGTACAGTGTAATCTCAGCACTTTGGGATGCCAAGGTGAGAGGATTATCTGAGCTCACAGGTTCAAGACCAACCTGGGCAACTT
>NW_007054010.1:1730-2750 GCF_000164805.1 Carlito syrichta | reverse complement strand
AGCTGACTTAACCAGCAAGTCAGCTGGCTAAACAGCTGCCTTAAATAGCTGGCTACCTATTTAACAACCTGGCTAGCCAGCTGACTTACCTAGCTGACTTTAGCTAGCAAGCTGGCTTCCCAGCTCACCTAACATGCTAGGCTACCTACCTAGCAAATAGGCAAGCTTGGTGTCTTAACTAGCTGACTTGAACAGCTGGCCTAATTAAGTCAGCTAGCTCACTAATTAGCTAACTATGTAAGACAGCTACTTAAGCCTTTTATCTAAGTAGTTGGCTAATTTGTAAAGTCATCTAGTTATTCAGCTAGTTAAATAGTTAGCTGTCTTTTTAATTCAGGTAGTTAAGTCAGCTAGCTATCTAGTTAAGTAAGCCAGTTAAGTAAGCTATCTAAGTAGTTAAGTAAGCTAGGTAAGTCAGCTAGTTAAGTGAGATTTCTAACATAGTCAGCTGGTTAAGACAGCTAGCTTGCTAGTTACCTAATGGGTTAAGTCAGCAGGTTGAGTCAGGTAGTAAGCTAGTTAACTGAAGGGTTGAGTCAGTTGGTTAAGTCAGCTAGCTAGCTAGTTAGCAAACGGATTGTGTCAGATGGTTGAGTAGGCTAGCTAGCTAGTTCGCTAATGAGTTAAGTCAGCTAGACGAGTCAGATAACTAGCTAGTTAACTAAGGAGTTAAGTATCCTTGTTGAGTCAGCTAGCTAGCTTGTCAGCTAACGAGTAAACCAGATAATTAAGAAAGCTAGCTAGCACATTAAATAACAAGTAAGCTAACTAGCTAGTAAGCTGGTTAAGTCAGCTGGCTAGCCAGATGGCTAGCTATTTAAGTCATCTAGTTAAGTCAGCTAGCTGGCCAGCAAGTTAGCTAGGTAATTAGTAGTTAAGTCAGCTGGCAAGCCAACAAGCTATGTAGGTAGGTAGTTAGTTATGTCAGCTGGCTAGCAATCCGGCATATAGTTATGTCAACTAGTTAAGTCAGCTGGCTATCCAGCCGTCTAGCTAGGTAGCTAGCTAATTAAATCTGTT
>NW_007054010.1:0-849 GCF_000164805.1 Carlito syrichta | reverse complement strand
TGCTATTTAATTCAATTGGCTATCCATCTGTCTAACTAGTAGCTAGCTAGTTATGTCAACACATTATTTCAGTTGGAAATCCAGCTGGCTAGCTAGTAAAGTCAGCTAGTTGAGTCGGCTGATGAGCTAGGTAACTAGCTTGTTAAAACATCTAAATAAATAAGCTGTCTAGTTAGTTAGCTAGCTAGTTAAGTCTGCTAGTTGTCAGCTGGCTAGCTAGTTAAGTCAGTTAAGTCAGCTGGCTAGCTAGTTGCCTTTCAGGGTAGCTATGTAGTTAAGTCATCTGGCTAGAGAGGTAAAAAGCTATTTAAGTCAGCTGGCTATCCACCTGGATACCTAGTAAATTCAGGTAGTATAGTCACCTGGCTGACCAGCTGCCTAGCTCATAAATCAACTAGTTAAGTAAGCTGGCTATCCAGCTGGCTAGCTATTTAAGTCACCACGTTAAGTCAGTTTGCTAGCCAGCTCACTAGCTAGGTAAAAAACTATTTAAGTCAGATGGCTACAGAACTGACTAGCTAGTTATTTCAGCTAGCTAAGTAAGCTTGCTAGCTAGGAAGATAACTACTTAAGTCACCTAGTTATATCAGCTACCTTGTTAAGTAAGTAATCTATTTATGTTTCCTAACTAGGTAGTTAGCTAGCTAGGTAGCTAGATAGTTATTTCAGCTAGTAAAATCAGCTGACTAGCTGGGGAGCTAGCTTGTTAAGTTAGCTGGCTAGTCAGCTGGCTAGCTAGTTAATTAACCTATTTAAGTCAGCTTGCTAGACAGGTGTTTAGCTAGTTAGCTTGGTTGTTATGTCAACTGGCAAGCTAGCAGGATAAGTAGGTAGCTAGCTATTTAAATC
>NW_007054009.1:0-700 GCF_000164805.1 Carlito syrichta | reverse complement strand
TTTTTTTTTTGTTCCTCCAATGGGATAATTCCAATTGATCTATCTTCAAGAGCTCTGATTCTTTCTTCTGCCTGCTCAAATCTACTATATTGACTTCTTTTAGTGTCTTTTTCATTTCGGCTATTTTGGATATAGTATTTCTATTGGTTTCTTTTCATAATTTCTCTTTATTGATAGTCTCTGCTTGTTCATACACAATGCTCCCGGTTTCCTTTGTCCATGGGTTCTCTTGGCATTTTAATCATATTAAGACAGATGAAGGCTGGGCATAGTGGCTCACACCTGTAATCTGTGCACTTTGGGAGGCTGAAGTGAGAGGGTTGTCTGAGCCCAGGAGTTTGAGAACAGCTTGGGCAGCATGGTGAGACCTTGTCTCTACAAAAAAACCAAAAACAAAAGGTAGCTGATTTAAACATTTGTCTAGTATGCCCAGTATGTCCTCAGAAATAGTTTCTGTCAAATTGCTTTTTCCCCTGTGAATGGGCAATACTTTCCTGTTTCTATATTTTCTAAGTTACTATTGAAAACTGGAATGCTTCTTATGTGGTTTGCAATTGCTTGTTTAGTGACTCATTAGAAGAGATTTTTGTAAAGTCTATTCTTTGTCATGTGTGGTCACTGAAGTCTATGGTCTATGTTCCATTAGCTTAGTGGTCAGTGCTAGAAGAAAAAAATCAAAGAACAAATCCTCCTGTTCTGA
>NW_007054008.1:21702-24574 GCF_000164805.1 Carlito syrichta | reverse complement strand
AAACGGAAATTTTGAAAACTACTAAAGTGGCAAGACATTCATATCTTCTAGAATAGGATGTATTACTAACAATAAGAAGGCAAAATATTTTTATTAGATTTGGGGAAAGCTTCACAATACACTAGTGAAAAAATCAAATTCTAAAGTAATATAGTTATGTACAGTATGATCCTATTGAAGTAAAATAAGTGTTAAGTTCTTTTTTTTTTGAGTCGGAGTCTCACTCTGTCGCTTCCGGCCACCGCAGCCTCGACCTGCTGGGCTCCGGCGATCCTTCAGCCTCAGCCTTCCGAGTAGCCAGAATTACAGGCGCGCGCTACCACGCCCGGCTGATTTTTTGATTTATTGTTGAGATGAGGTCTTGCCTGCCCAGGCGGGTCTCGAACCCGCGGGCTCAGGCAATCCACTCACCTCAGCCTCCCAAAGGCGCGGGATTACAGGCTGAGCCACTGAGCCCGGCTGGTTGAGTCCTTTTTAACCATTCCCCTAGACAGGGAAGATCATTAAGGTGAGTGGGTGGTGGTCTGCTCCCACGTCATCACAAAAGGGCAGACAAGCACAGGTACTGATGATGTCAGGTGATGGACAGCAGGTAGATGGGTGGGTTAGTCACATGATTGTTGCCATGGTGGGGGCTTATCTGTCACGTAGTTCACAGAGGGCTGATTAGGTTAACTCTGGGGGGGGGGGGGGTCCTGCAAGAGACTTGTTAGACATTTGCAATTCACAAACTCAGACATTTGCAACTCATAAACGCTTATGACTTTGGCCTTGACAAGGAATCAAAAGTTTACTAGAGATTATTATGTTAAACCATGAATGGTTGGGTTGTCCTGGTCTTGCATCTGAAGGAGATTTACCTAGCGGGGATGGGATAGGCTGCTGTTTGTCCTGCAGTAGAATATCTGAACACTTTCTAATGGTTATGCTGAGGCAAAAAGACTAAAGAATTAGCTAAGTTTCTTCTAGGTTTCTATAGGTACCTTTCACTATACATACCCACATTCCTGAGAGCTAACAAAAGGTGTGCTTCCCCTTGTCTCCAATGCACCCCAGTAAATCACTTCAAAGAATCCTTAACTTCCCTGCAGACTATGCCCAATTAGCTGAGAGATGTAAATCCCCAACTACTCCCTTTTCTTAAGTAGTCACAGGTTTGAATAATACAGTATCAAGGTAATCGTAAGTCTTGTGATTAGTCTAACTTTTGCGTGGAACAACATGTAGTAATGTATGATGTCTTAGACCCTGTTCACTCCCTTTACTCCATGGCATATATATATTTTTTTGAGTTGGAGTCTCATTCCGTCACCCAGACTGGAGTACAGTGACATAATTCCAGCCACTGCAGCCTCGACCTGCTAGGCTCCAGCGATCCTTCCACCTCAGCCTTCCAAGTAGTCAGAACTACAGGCATGTGCTACCACGCTCGGCTAATTTTGGATTTATTGTAGAGTCAAGGTCTCGCCAAGTTGCCTGGGCTGGTCTCGAACCCACGGGCTCAGGCAATCCACTCCCCTCGGCCTCCCAAAGTGCTGGGATTACAGGTTGAACCACTGAGCCCCACCTCTATGGCATGTTTGATGAATGCCTCTGTCCAGTGTAACCAGTGCCAGCAAATGCTTACCCCAAATGTCATTATTGACAAAATGCAGCTGTAACTTAAATTCTATACAATGTTCTGCTAGTCATGTAGTCAATGTATAGGTATTCACAACCCTGAACTTCTAAAGTGGTCAGTAAAGCTGAAGGGTGAGCACAACCTTTTGTGTGTGTGTGCGTGTGTGTGTGTGTGTGTGTGTGTGTGTGTGTGTGTGTCAGTCTCACTCTAACCCAACCTGGAGTGCAGTGGCACGTTCACAGTCATTGTAGCCTTGTTCTGCTGAGCTCAGGTGATCCTTCCACCTCAGTCTTCCAAGTAGCTAGAACCACAGGCATGCACCACCACACCTAGCCAATTTTTTTATTTATTGTAGAGACGAGGTCTCGCCAAGTTGCCCAGGTTCATCTCGAACCCGTGGACTCAGGCCATCCTCTCACCTCTGCCTCCCAAAGTGCTGGGATTATAGGCGTGAGCCACTGTGTCCGGCTCAGAACCATTTAAAAAAGGCCAGAAGCCCAGCTCTACTCCCTGGATTCGAATTCAGAAATAAACCTCTTTTTACCAGTTATTGGAATCATGGGAGAGCAGTCGAGTGCTACTCAGATCATAACGCTAGTACTCTGGAGTTGACCTCTCTCTCCATCCCATCAGTCTCTAAAGCCTGATTATATTCCACTCATTCGTTTACACGTTCAATAAATACTTATTGTGCTCCCACATCATGTGATAGGGTCTTTGCATCTCCTCTACAGTACAGGCTGCGTTGCCTCTCGCCCAGACAACGGCAATCTCCTGTTCATTTTATTTCTGCCTCCAGAATCCAACTACTGGCAGACTCTATTGTGCCCCTGGATGACCAGGAAGAGGTTAGTTAGAAAATGTGAGCCTGGTGCGGTGGCTCACACCTGTAATCCCAGCACTTTGGGAGGCTGAGGCAAAGGGATTGCCTGAGGCCACAGGTTTGAGACCAGCCTGGGCAACTTGGTGAGACCTTGTCTCTACAATGAATCAAAAAATTAGCTGGGTATGGTGACACACACCTGTGATTCCAGCTACTTGGAAGGCTGAGCGGAAGCATCACTTGAGCCCAGCAGGTCAAGCCTGCGGTGGCCATGTGCGTGCCACTGTACTCCAACCTGGGTGACAGAGTGAGACTCCAACTCAAAGAAAAAAAAAAAATGTTGCTGGGCTCGGTGGCTCAGCCTGTAATCCCGTGCCTTTGGGAGGCTGAGGTGAGTGGATTGCCTGAGCCTGCGAGTTCGAGACCCG
>NW_007054008.1:12376-21598 GCF_000164805.1 Carlito syrichta | reverse complement strand
CTCCAGTCTGGGCAACAGAGTGAGACTCCAACTCAAAAAAATAAAAATAAAAAAATAAATGCAAGTCGGGCTCGGTGGCTCAACTTGTAATCCTGCGCCTTTGGGAGGCTGAGGTGAGTGAATTGCCTGAGGCTGTGGGTTCAAGACCCGCCTGGGCAACTTGGTGAGATCGCATCTCTACAATAAATCAAAAATTAGCCAGGTGTGGTAGCACATACCTGTAGTTCCAGCTACTTGGAAGGCTGAGGCGAAGGATCTCCGGAATCCAGCAGGTCGAGGCTGTGGTGCCCGGGAGCGGCCACTGCACTCCAGTCTGGGTGACTGAGTGAGACTCCAACTCAAAAAAAATAAAAATAAAAATGCAGAATCCTAGGTCTCCCCATGGAATTCAAATCCAGTAGGTCTAGATTGGAGTTCAAATGATGCTTGTTCATTTAAAATAAGCATCCAGGGTGTTCTGATCCAGGCGAGGTGTTTATCATTCTTTGAGAACAGTCACTCTGGTTTTCTGAAATGTAACCCTGTGCCACTGCCCAGCTTAAAGTTGCTCCCGGCTGGGCTCGGTGGCTCAGCCTGTAATCCCGCGCTTTGGGAGGCCAAGGTGAGTAGATTGCCTGAGCCCACGGGTTCGAGACCTGCCTGGGCAACTTGGTGAGACCTCATCTCTACAATAAATCAAAAAATTAGCTGGGCGTGGTAGCGTGCACGCCCAGCTACTTGGAAGGCTGAGCGGAAGCATCACTTGAGCCCAGCAGGTCAAGCCTGCGGTGGCCATGTGCGTGCCACTGTACTCCAACCTGGGTGACAGAGTGAGACTCCAACTCAAAGAAAAAAAAAAAAATGTTGCTGGGCTCGGTGGCTCAGCCTGTAATCCCGTGCCTTTGGTAGTTCTGGCCACTTGGAAGGCTGAAGTTGAAGGATCGCCAGAGCCCAGCAGGTCGAGGCTGCAGGGGCCGGGAGCAGCCTCTGCACTCCAGTCTGGGTAACAGAGTGAGACTCCAACTCAAAAAAAAATAAGAAAATAGTTGCTCCCATCAATTGCTCCCTATTGATTGCAAGACGATGCCCCAATTCCTCAGCCAATGGGAAAGACCCTCCATAATCGGTTCCTGCCTCACTTTGGGGGGCTCCCTCCCGCCTCCCAACTTCCTCAAGAACATGTTCTTGTTCTGTCAAATACTCCCCGTTCCCCACACACCCAGGTCTGTACCTTGAAACCTGCCTGTTCCGGTCCTGTCTCTTCAAACCAGACCCACCCCCCTGCACCGAGTGGCTGCCCCAGTAAACAGGTGCCTGCCTCTTCCAGTTCCCCCTTGTCCCTGTTCTGTCTGCTTCTGACCTCTGGCTCTTGCCATCCGACCTGGACTTGTCCGTGCTGACCTCTCAGCTCTCTGAAGGGCCTGGCTGGCACGCCTGCCTCTCCAGCCCTCCCCACCCAGCAAGCTCTGAGCTTCTGGCCATCTTGCCCTGGGGGGCCACTCTGGCTCCCAGGGATTAGACATTCAGCAGCCCCGTGCTTTTCTCTTTCACCTGGAATGTCCTCTCCTCACTTCTCAGCCAGGGCAGTTTCTCAAGACTTGGCCTCAAAGCTCAAGGACATCCCTGCCAATGTTCCAGGGACAGTCAGCCCCTCCTCTCTCTAGGCTGTTCTGGGACTCCGTGCACACCCCGGAGCGCAGCTCTTGCCACATTATGGCTTTACACATCCACCTCCCCCTTGAGGCTAGGGACTTAATACACCCGCTACTGCACCAGGTATGCAGTGAGCGCTTCCTAAGTGTTTATGCAACTGAGCAGAGGCTTTTTGACTTCCCCTCTGCCTCAGATTTACATTCTGCCACCATATGCTTCTATGGGGGATACTAACCACAAATTGCACCACTACGTAACAGAACGAGGCCGGGCTCAGTGGCTCAGCCTGTAATCCCAGAGCTTTGGGAGGCCGAGGTGAGTAGATTGCCTGAGCCCACGGGTTCGAGACCCACCTGGGCAACGTGGCGAGACCTCATCTCTACAATAAATAAAAAAATTAGCTGGGTGTGATAGCATGCGCCTGTAGTTCCAGCTACTTGGAAGGCTGAGGCGGAAGGATCGCCAGAGCACAGCAGGCTGAGGCTGCGGTGACTGTGAGAGTGCCACTGCACTCCAGCCTGGGTGACAGAGTGAGAGTCTGACGCAAAAAAAAAAAAAAAAAAAGAAAGAAATGCACAAATCCTAGCAAGGCTGAGGATCTGCCTTCCTGGACTGAGTCACGCAAAGCTCTTAGAGGTCTTTATGGCTTTATTGCTCATGGTTGTCTTATGACTTCGTAGACTGCTCACTTGGACATTCCTGTTTGACATCATCTGACCTTAGGAATTAGTCTAACATTTTAGATTAAGCGCTATCTGAATGGTTTGCCCAGAAGGTAATTACCGAGTCCCTCTGCAGCATGTTACTAATTATAAACAGGAAGAAGCTTAGCGATGTTTAACATATGTGTCCTTAAAACCCAATATATAAAACTTAAAAGTGGGCAGACACGGTGACTCATGCCTGTAATCCCAGCACTTTGGGAGGCTGAGGTGAGAGAATTGCCTGAGCCCAGGAGTTTGAGACCAGCCTGGGCAACATGGCAAGATTTTGTCTCTACAATATGTCAAAAAATTAGCTGGGCATGTGGCACACCTGTAGCCCCAGCTACTCGGAAGGCTGAGGCGGAAGGATCGCCTGAGCCCAGCAGGTGAAGGCTACAGTAGCCGTGAGTGTGCCACTGCACTCCAGCCTGGGCAACAGAGTGAGACTTCTACTCAAAAAAAAAAAAAAAAAAAAGTGAATAATGCAAAACCTTATTCTCACAGTTAACGTCAGCTTTTCCTTTTTATTTCTTATCTTGTTAGAGGCTGACCTGTGAAAGCACAGAGATCTGTATTGTATAAAGACAGATTAGATCTTACCCAAGAGTTGTGTTTTGGGTTTATTTTTAAAATTTTGCTGACTGTGCCAGGAAGAGCTTATTATAGGGGTTTCACTTGTGATCTGGCCCCTCAGCATGGCCTCAGAGGATTGCACTGGACCACAGTTAGGCTCCAGTGAATTCTGTTAAAAGTCACGAGGGACTGGGGCTCAGTAACCATGCCCTAGAAAAACACAAACCATGACCCGCATTACCTTGCAACAGACAAGAATTTTATGATATTCAGGAACCAAGGACTAACTTTGGCTTAGAGAGCAGGATATTTGTCATTTTTTTCCTGCGTGACTGAAAAAAAATATAACCATGAACAGTGCCACACAGGAAAAAAAGTTTTTATTTACATTTTTTGAAATATTTATTTTATTTTATTTTTTCCCTGGGTGTTTTGGGGCTTATGGGGCCGGGAGGCCTATTTATTAATTTATTTATTTTGAGTTGAGGTCTCACTCTGTCACCCAGGGTGGAGTGCAGTGGCATGATCATGGCTCACCACAGCCTCGACCTATTGGGCTCAGGCGATTCTTCCACCTAAGCCTCCTGAATAGTGGGGACTAGAGGTGTACACCACCACATCTGGTTAATTATTCAGTTCTTTTTGTAGAGACGAGGTCTCGCTATGTTGCCCAGGCTGATGGTCTCCACCTCCTGGCTCAAGCAATCCTCTCCTCTCAGCTTCCTAAAGTGCCGGGATTACAGGCATGAGCTACTGTGCCCAGCCAATTTTACAAAGTTATAGTCATTATTTTAGTAATTTTCTTTTTTTTTTTTTGAGTTGGAGTCTCACTCTGTCACCAGGCTGGAGGGCAGTGGCACGCTCCCAGACACCGCAGCCTCGACCTGCTGGGCTCTGGCGATCCTTCTGCCTCCGCCTTCCAAGTAGTTGGAACCACAGCTGTGCACTACCACACCCGGCTTTTTTTTTTTTTTTTTTTTTTTTTTTAGTCGTAGAGACGATGCCTTGCTAAGTTGCCCAGGCCGGTCTTGACCCTCTGAACTCAGGCAATCCTCTTGTGTCGGCCTCCCAAAGTGCTGGGATTACAGGTGTGAGCCACCGCACCTGGCTGGTTGAGTTCTTTGATGGGAGAAGGTCGTTAAGGTGATTGGGCAGTGGTCTGTTCCACATCATCACAAAGGGGCAGGTGAGCGCAGGTACTGACCTCAGCTGATGGACAGCAGGTAGATGGGTGGGTTAGTCCCATGATTGCTGCTATGATGGTGGGGTCTGTGTCATGAAGGTCACAACGGGCTGATTAGGTTAACTGGGGTCTTATGGGTGGAGGCAAATACTTGAAATAGAAAAGCTAATTAGTACAAAGCAAGCTGGGGGGAGGAGTTGTAAAACAATGATCAATAGCTACCTCTGAGAAACCGGTTCTGTCCTTGGCGAGAGATTAGAGGGTAAGTTAAGTGAACTGCTGGAAAAACATGAGGTTGCACAATCCCCTACTGTGGGAGCTTTTCTTCTGTCCTCTTAATAAATCCTGCTTTTTTTTTTTTTGAGTTGGAGTCTTACTCCGTCGCCTAGACTGGAGTACAGTGGCACACTCCCGGCCACCGCAGCCTCGACCTGCTGGGCTCCGGCGATCCTTCCGCCTCAGCCTTCCAAGTGGCCAGAACTACAGGCGTGCGCTACTCAAAAAATAAAAAAAGAACTCAACCACAAGCAACTGGGCGTCATTGCCTTGCTAAGCTACTGTGTGGCCATGTACTCTTTGAGCTACGGCCAGGCCATGTTTCCTGGCTTTGGCCCCCTCCCCTGTTTAATTTACTTTCTAAACAAACTATATTTTCTAATCTAACTTCTGTGCAATTCTTTGCGTCTTTCATGCGTCATCAGATTGCATACCAGACACCCACACCCCCAGTGAACCTGACCTAACATTTTGGAGGCCCCGTTGGGAGTGTGACCTACCAGGTAGGCTTCCTGATTTAAAATCTAATATTTTGCACCTGTAGTTCCGGCTACTTTGAAGGCTGAGGCAGAAGGAACGTGGGAGTCCAGCAGGTCGAGGCTGCAGTGGCCGGGAGCGTGCCACTGCCTTCCAGCCTGGGCAACAGAGTGAGACTCCAACTCAAAAAAAAAAAAAAATCCAGTTGGGCTCAATGGCTCAGCCTGTAATCCCGTGCCTTTGGGAGGCTGAGGTGAGTGGATTGCCTGAGCCCGGGGGTTCGAGACCCGCCTGGGCAACTTGGTGAGACCTCATCTCTACAATAAATCAAAAAAAATCAGCTGGGCGTGGTAGCGCATGCCTGTAGTTCCAGTTACTTGGAAGGCTGAGGCGGAAGGATCGCTGGAGCCCAGCAGGTCGAGGCTACGGTGGCCGGGAGCATCCACTGCACTCCAGTCTGGGCGACAGAGTGAGACTCCAACTCAAAAAAAAAAAAAAAAAAAAGGCCTTCTGTGTGCCAGGTGCCATGTGAAGTGCTCTTCAGTCATTCATCCATCGCCTCAAATGATCCCCACACCAGCACCAGGAGATGGCTATCAACTATTTCATGTGTAGATGGTGACACAGTCTGTGTATCATACAGCCGTAAATGTTGGAGCAGAGATCTGAACTCAGTCCTAAATTAACTCCGGGGACCTATGAGTTTAACTTCTCTGTCATCTTGCCTTTATTTATTTATTTATTTAGAGCAGAGATGGGGTCTGGCTGTGTTGCTCAGGCTGGTCTCAAACTCCTGGCCTCAAGTGATCCTCCTGCCTCAGCCTCCCAAAGCACTGGTATTACGGGCATGAGCCACAGCACCTGGCCCATATTGCCTTCTGTTGAGGATTGGTTTCATCCAGAATACAGAAGAAAACCTTTTTCTAAGACACAGGGACTCTTCAGATTAGGCAGCTCGGGGTTTTTGCTTCATTTCATAGTGATGGAAAAGGGGTACTTCGTATTACAAGCCAATCGTTGGAAAGAATTCCAAAAGTGGTTGTCTAAAGTCTCCACCTTTTGGCTGGTGCACAGCTGGGAGATTCTTCTTCTTCTACTTTTTTTTTTTGAGTTGGAGTCTCACTCTGTCGCCCAGGCTGGAGTGCAGTGGCTACTCCTGGCCACCACAACCTCCACCTGCTGGGCTCTGGCGATCCTTCTGCCTCAGCCTTCCAAGTAGCCGGAATTACAGGCGGGTGCTACCTCACCCAGCTAATTTTTAAATTTATTGTAGAGATGAGGTCCCACCAAGTTGCCCAGGCTGGTCTCGAACCCCCAGGTTCAGGCAGTCCACTCACCTTGGCCTCCCAAAGTGCTGAGATTACGGGCTGAGCCACAGAACTTGACCAGGAGATTCTTGTTTTCATAGATGAGGCTGGGATTGTAGAGATCAGGAATGAGAGAAGGTAATAACCCTCATCTATTTTTTTTTGGAGTGGGAGTCACTCTGTTGCCCAGACTGGAGTGCAGTGGCACTCTCACGGTCACCACAGCCTCGACCCGCTGGGCTCAGGCAATCCTTCCACCTTAGACTTCCAGGTAACAAGAACCACAGGTATGCACCACCACACCCAGCTAATTTTTTAAGATGTATTGTGGAGACAAGGTCTCACCATGTTGCCCACGCTGGTTTCGAACCTGTGAGCTCAGGCAATCCTCTCGCCTCAGCCTCCTAAAGTGCTGGGATTATAGGTGTGAGCCACCACGCCTGGCTGCCCTCCTCTATTTTGATACAACTGCAGCAGTTGCTTTCTTTGGAGGCTGCTAGGTCGTGCTGCGCCCCCGCCCCCACTGCCACCAAGGTGCTTCAGTGGAAGTAACCATATTATAAAAGTGGACCAGTGGGTTCCTGGCAAGGATGTGGGGTGGCAGACTAGAAGAGAGTTGGGTAGAGGTCTGCTCTCCAGTGGATGAAGCTGCAATGAAACAGAAATGGCTGGTAACTGGGTTTTCCACCATGAGGAGAAGGCGGGGCTTCAGAGAAGAGTATGAACTTGACCTCCTGTAGGGAGAAGCAGGGACACGGCCCCTGGCTTTAGATGTTTGTGGGTTTCAGTTGCCTCCAAGCCTGGATTCTTTCATTCTACCTTGAACCTTACAAATGTCCCTAGTACCCAACTAATACAATCTTTGCTTTGCTTAAGCTAGTTTGAGTTTGGCCCTAACAAATTCATCATCTCCATCCCCAATCCTCTGAAGAGAAATTGGCTCCCAGTTTCCAAAGTAGAATGATTTGGGGGAGATAAAAGGTGGCCACCAGGTGCCAGGTCAACCTCAGCAGGGACAACTGTGTGTAAGGATTCAAATGGTGAGTGGGGAATCTCTCAGCAAGAACACCTGTTTGTGCCAGGAAAGCTTGCAGCTGTTTTTCAAAAGGCATATCTATCTTAGGTGACCCATGAGTCAATGTAGCCTAATGAGTAAAATAGGTTGGTCACGTTTTCTGTGTTGTACTTGGATGATTCTAGGGAGGACCTGGCAACCATTTTCCTAGTTGTGACCATTAATTTATCTTTCATTTTTGTCTAACCCTCTGTGCAGAAGGTGGGAGGTGGTGGGAGGACCCTCACCGGTGCCCTTAGGCGGGGAGCTCAACCCAGTGCTGGTTGAAAAGACAGACCGAGAGAGGGAAGCCATTTTTCATCTTGTTCTTAAACCCTGACACAATGATGAGAAAGTAGAAGCTATACTTTTGGAGAAATGGACACTTTAGGTAAAATTAACTTTGCCGACTTTGTCTTTTCAGAAAAAGACTTCTTGGTGCCGGGTATCAGAGGTATCTCATAGCGGCAATTAAGCTTGCCTAGAGTAAAGGGAATTTACAAGGCCTAAGACATCATGCACTGGGCAAGGACTGTAAAAGTCATGAAACTTATAATTACAAAAGTTAGGACCACTCAGAGGGGAAGCAGATGAGGATTCCATCTTCTAGTAAATTGTGCACCATCTACAGGAAGCCAAGGATCCCCTGAAGCTACCCACTGGGAATGCCTAGGAGATAAGGGGAAATGCACCCTCCATTAGCTCTAAGGAATGTTTTCAAGAAGCTGCAGGAGAATTAGAATCCTTGTCACGCCCTTCTCTAAGGGCTATGATAATGTGGGTGGGCATTAGTGGGTCTTTGTGTCACAGGTTCACAAGACATCCATAGGTGGTCGATAAGGAAGTCACAGCAGTCACGTCTACCTGATTGCAACATCTCCAAGGAAAAGGATTTAAGCCAGGACTTTGGGGGGCTACGACGCCACACTCACCTCAAGTGTAGGCCCGCTCCCTGTCTGTGGGGGGTGAAGCTTTCTTAAATAAATCTTATCTTCTTTTACCTCTGTGTGTTGCAATTCTTTGCAATTGCTTGGATCTCTGGGTTGCCAGCGCGAACCTCTGGCTTGCCGGCTCTGGCTGCATCTCCCTGCATCTCCCTCCTGCATCTCCCTGCGCCTCTCCTTCTCCAGCCATTTCACCCTCACCCTATCCGTGCCCTAACACTGGCAGTTAGAAGCAAGGAAACAGAATTAGATACATTCTACCAGGGCCCAGGAACAAGACACAAAGCCCAAAGTGTTTCAAGCAGGAAAGGTGCCAAAATGGAGCAAGGAGTCAGAGTCAGGCAAAAAAACAAGGTAGACGGTCTAAGAATGTGGCTACCCATGGGACCGGCATGTCCAAGACTCATTGTATGATCTGTCACCTGTGTGTACAGGTGGGCCTATGTAGATTAAACCCTCGTTCCAGCAACTACTCAGGGAATAGGTTACCCAACGTCTGTGAGCCATAGGCTTGGGGGTGGACCTGGTGTGTGCACACAGAGAGGGTGAGGAGGAAAGTGGTAGATAAAACAGTCAGATTCTTACACAGATACCTCGTCCCAGGAAATTCTCCTCTTCCCCTTCTCCTGACCAGGGAAACCTCACAGCCAAGAAATGGAACACGACCCACCGATGTTCCATTCCATGACAATTTGCGTGAAAGCAACAGATAGGGAATTTCATACAACATCTTTATTTATTCAAACATTTTGGCTAGCGTGGGTGAAGATAACAAGCATGATCTGGGCTCTCTGGGGGCTCACCATGACACAAGATGTAGTTGCCCAAAAGAGTGAGTTTGACTCTAATAGCCCCATCTGGCGCTCGCTAATCAAGCCGGTTGAATAAACAATGCTTCTCTTTGACACTCACTATATCAGGCATGATGTATGCGTGTCTGTCTCTACTTGCGGGCAAAGGGTTTTTTGTTTTGGTTTTTCCTGGTCTGAGTGCAGTATGAAAATGATTGTTGAATCAACAAGCCCAGGGCTCCACGCTGCTTTCTTTCTTTTTTTTTTTTTTTTTTTTTTTT